>NW_027643999.1:0-29405 GCF_032717465.1 Coenobita brevimanus
CTTGGTGTGGTTGCGTCTTGGTGTGGTTGCGTCTTGGTGTGGTTGCGTCTTGGTGTGGTTGCGTCTTGGTGTGGTTGCGTCTTGGTGTGGTTGCGTCTTGGTGTGGTTGCATCTTGGTGTGGTTGCGTCTTGGTGTGGTTGCGTCTTGGTGTGGTTGCGTCTTGGTATGGTTGCGTCTTGGTGTGGTTGCGTCTTGGTGTGGTTGCGTCTTGGTGTGGTTGCGTCTTGGTGTGGTTGCATCCTGGTGTGGTTGCCTCTTGGTGTGGTTGCGTCTTGGTGTGGTTGCATCTTGGTGTGGTTGCGTCTTGGTGTGGTTGCGTCTTGGTGTGGTTGCGTCTTGGTGTGGTTGCGTCTTGGTGTGGTTGCGTCTTGGTTTGGCTGCGTCTTGGTGTGGTTGCGTCTTGGTGTGGTTTTGTTTGTCTATACGATGCATCTTTTTGTTGTTGTTTTTGTTGTTGTTTTCATTTGACGAACCTGTGCTACTACTTTAATACTACCTCGTGCTGGCGTAAAATTTGATGGTCCTTGTAAAGTATGAGTCTCCTTGGTCACTAGTCAAATCAACCCTCCAATCCACCTACACCTTAATATCAAATGAGGTGAAAGGAGTTAGGGATCTTTGTCACATGAGAGAAATTGATGTATAGTAGTAGTAGTGGTAGTAGTAGTAGTAGTAGTAGTAGTAGTAGTAGTAGCTGTAGTAGAAGTAGTAGCAGTTTGTATAACCGGGCAGCTCCACCGAACAGTCATATAGGTGCCACCACGTGAAGGCACCTTATATTGTCCTTAAGCCCTTCAGTCTCATAATATAGCTTTCATTTTACTTTGTATCAAAATTTTTGATGAGGGACGCCTTCATGTGGTGGCACTGATATAACCACGCGGCTCCACTGCCTGGTTATAATACAATCCCTATTTTACCTCCCAAACCCCCAAAAGGAGGATGGTAAACTGCAGGGAGACAGTTTAAGCCGGCAGTCCACTAGGTTCATATTTCAAAGAGCTATATTAAGACGAAAAACTATATCAAGATGATTTATTGATCTTAGGAAAAATCTTAAAGGCTGGAGGGGTTAATAGGGTGCATATCTAACCCCTCCAGTTCAAAAAATCTCTCCTAAGCTGAACAAAATCGTCTGGAGATAGTAAGAACTCTCTCTCTCTCTCTCTCTCTCTCTCTCTCTCTCTCTCTCTCTCTCTCTCTCTCTCTCTCTCTCTCATTAACATTATTTACATCCTCATAGTTACAGAAATAGTCAGCATGGAATTCTTCTTAAAAATTACAGGAAATTCGCCATGATCTTTGTCTCTCTCTCTCTCTCTCTCTCTCTCTCACACACACACACACACACACACACACACACACACACGTCATGCAGTGCTCAATAATACATAATCAATATACTTTGTGAGTCCTGTCCCTTGTGAAAGACAACCTTCAAAATTCCAGTTACTCTTTACTGATAATACACATGGAGAGAGAGAGAGAGAGAGAGAGAGAGAGAGAGAGAGAGAGAGAGAGAGTGGTGTGTATGGTGTGATGTGGTGTGGGGTGGTGTAATGTGATAGTGTGGTCTGATGTCGTGTGGTGGTTTGATGTGGTGTGTGGTGTGGTGTAAGATATGGTGTGGTGGTGTGGTGTGTGGTGGTGTGAGGTAGCTTGGTGCTGTGATGTGATGTGGTGTGATGGTGTGGTGTGGTTTGGTGGTGTGGTGTGGTGTGGTGGTGTGATGTGGTGTGTGGCGTGATGTAATGTTGTATGTGGTTTGATATGGTGTGGTGTGTTGTGGTGTGGTGTGGTGGTGGTGTGGTGTGGTGTGGAGGTGTGATGTAATGTTGTATGTGGTTTGATATGGTGTGGTGTTGTGGTGTGGTGTGTTGTGATGTGATGTGTGGTGATATAGTGGTGCGGTGTGGTGTGGTGGTGTGATGTGGCGTGTGGTGTGGTGTAATGTTGTATGTGGTTTAATATGGTGTGGTGTGTGATGGTGTGGTGTGATGGTGTGATGTAATGTTGTATGTGGTTTGATATGGTGTGGTGTTGTGGTGTGGTGGTGTGGTGTTGTGGTGTGATGTAATGTTGTATGTGGTTTGATATGGTGTGGTGTTGTGGTGTGGTGGTGGTGTGGTGTGGTGGTGTGATGTGATGTGGTGTGATGGTGTGGTGTGGTGTGATGGTGTGACGTGGTGTGGTGGTGTGGTGTAATGTTGTATGTGGTTTGATATGGTGTGGTGTGTTGTGGTGTGGTGGTGGTGTGGTGGTGTGATGTGGTGTGGTGTTGTGGTGTGGTGTGGTGTGGTGGTGGTGTGATGGTGTGTTGTGGTGTGGTGTTGTGGTGTGGTGGTGGTGTGGTGGTGTGATGTGGTGTGTGGCGTGATGTAATGTTGTATGTGGTTTGATATGGTGTGGTGTTGTGGTGTGGTGTGGTTTGGTGGTGTGGTGTGGTTTGGTGGTGTGGTGTGATGTGGTGGTGTGATGTGGTGTGTGGTGTGATGTAATGTTGTATGTGGTTTGATATGGTGTGGTTTGATATGGTGTGGTGTTATGGTGTGGTGTGGTGTGGTGGTTGTGTGGAGGTGTGGTGGTGTGGTGGTGTAGTGGTTTGGTGTGGTGTGATGGTGTGATGTGGTGTGTGGCGTGATGTAATGTTGTATGTGGTTTGATATGGTGTGGTGGTGTGGTGGTGTGGTGTGGTGGTAATAATGTGGCTGTGGTTGTTGCGGTGTCTTGGGGCGCTGCTGCTGAACAGTTCACCTTGTCTGCAGTATTCCACCGACTTCTGAATTCCGTCGCGAGTTGCAAGGTATATGAGTGTCCTGTAATTTCTTTGTTCTTCTTCACTCTTAATGTCTGCACGAAACCTAGCCCAGTCCCCCTACGCTCCTGATAAGGCATGATGATGATGATGATGATGATGATGATGAGAGAGGATGAGGAAGATGGTGATGTATGATGATGATGAGCAGCAGGAGCAGGAGAAGAAGTAAAAGAGGTGGCTGAATCGGCAGAGAGGCGGCCTGCAGTCCTAATGGACCCAGGTTCGAATCCCGGCTGGGGCAGGGAACAGTTTCAAGATCTAATGGACCCAGGTTCGAATCCCGGCTGGGGCAGGGAACGGTTTCAAGATCTGAATATCCTAAAAGTAGACTTTTCTGATCTACCAGATGACCCGCCGACATGTCGTAAAAATACCCCCGCTAATACCAATACACCAATCCTGTATGAGACAGCCCTAGCATGTATTCAATATGGATGGTGGGTGTTAGCGCCGAAGTGGTGATATGTGGAGGTGTAGGAGGACTACTGGGCCTTGGGATAGGTCACTGCCCCCGAGAAATAGGCCCTGAAGCCTTTGCCCAGAGTCGGACACGTAAAAAAAAAAATTGTAGTAGTAGTAGTAGTTCCAACTCCAGGCTCATATGAACGTGAACCCATTGAACTGCAAGCTGAAACCTTGATGGTGAGGGACGTTTGCACAATCAGGCAGCTCCTTCACCCCGTTATATCAGTGCCACCACACGAAGGCTTCCATCCCCAGCATCATAGTGACATGAAATTACCTGGCAAGGCTTAAATAGATCTGGTGAGCCTATCTGAACCTGTTTGAACCTTTTTACTTTGATTTTCTTTTATATGATGCGTCTGGGAGAGGAGAGACGGACATGCCCTAAGTGTGAAGCAGACGCAGTGGAGGTGTAGACTAATTTTTGTTCTTGATTGTACAGTAAATACAAAACTGGGCACGTAGTTAGGCCTGTGAGTTAGAGCCAGGATTCCGGGGGCTTCAACGCTGTGTGGATGAGGGTGTGGCCCATTTCCCAGGGATTTTGTCGAAATTTTTTTTCTTTTCTATCTTTCTTGTTTTTTTTTTTCGTCTATCGTGGTTTCTCATTCCATGCTTCCTTCACCCTACTAACAAACTAGTTAGATTTATAGGGAGATCATTTGCGTTCAAATCTGAAAATACTGTATAACTCTTACCCTGTTCCGTTCCTTGGTGCGTCCACATCTAGAGTACTGTGTGCAGTTCTGGTCACCGTATTACAGAAAAGACATAGAGAAATTAGAGAGAGTGCAGCGACGAGTAACAAAAATAATACCCAGACTAAGGAAATATCATCCGAGGAGTTGTTAAATGAGCTAAAGTTATTTAACCTATCATAGCGCAGACTACGAGGGGATCTGATTCAAGTATTCAAGATTATTAAAGGAATTCATAATATGGATGTTGACAAGTACTTTGCAGTTGATCGTTCGAACTATACTAGAGGTAATGGGTATAAGATTATTGGAAAGCATTGCCAGTCTAATGAAGCAAAGCATTTTTGCTTTAACAGGGTTGTTAACATTTGGAATAAACTGCCCAGGGATGTCGTTGACTGCTGTACAGTGGTGACATTCAAAAATCGCATGGATAAGTGTCTTACTGTACTTCAAATCCCCATTTAAACGCATTCATGACTGAATAATAATGTAAGCTGTTTTTCTCTATTTCAGATCGTAATGAAACTATAGCATGGAAATATGTAATTTATGATGATTTAGAGAGGTCAGGTTATAAGCATGATTATGATGATGATGATGATGATGATGATGATGATGAGGAGGAGGAGGAGGAGGAGGTAGAGGAGAGCAGGAGACAAAGGATAATAGTAATGATGTTGATGATGATAGTGATGATAATGGTGAGGAGGAGGAGGAAGAGGAAGAGGAGGGGGAGGCATATATAATTGTAATGATGATGATGATGATGATGATAGTGATGATGTAATTTTTTCATGTGTTTTATAATGAACTAATTTAATTTCATACAAGAGTACTATATATTAATCTCATTACTCAGCCACGGTAGTCTGTTAATTTATTCCTACTATTTCCAGACGATCTTGCTCAGAGTAGATTTTTTTAAAGCTGCGCTCAATGGTGTCACAGTAGGAAAGGAATTATTCGAATGTTAAAGAGAGAAAGAAAGAAAAAATAGAGAGAGCAAGTTCCCAAACCCGCCACTAGTGCATCATGGCGCTGGAGTATAAACCTGCCCTCAATTTCGGCTGAACTGTTTGATTTCACACTAGGAAAACTCTTATTTGAAGGTTAAGAAGAAAAAAAAGAAGAAAGGAGAAAAAAGTATGTAGTCTCGCGCCCTTCAAGTTTCCCAAACTGGCCGCTGGTGTATTACGGCGCTGTGCAAGAGGTATAAATAGAGGGGGACGGCCGAAGGAGTCACAGTCAGAGGCCTAGAAGCACAATTAAAATACACTCTCTCCTGCTCTCTGATCTCCAATAGTCCAAGATGGTGAGTCTGTGGATTAAGTATGGTGCTCCTTGAGTTAACAAAGAATTTCTTGTTATTAGGATTAGTTGGTGAGTTTCTGGATTATATACGTCGCTCCTTAGCAAAAAAAAAAAAAAAAAAAAAAAAAATCCTGTTATTGGAGTTAGTATGCCTGATAGACGGACTAATAGAGCACCATAATAATAATAATAATAATAATTAATAAGGGGCTTCAGAAAATAAAGGGTTTCCTCTTAAATGGTGCCTTACTGACCAAAAATTTTATTAGACTGCTACGATTTTCTTTGGGCCTTTACCTACTTAGGACCATATTGTATTTTTTTTTCTTCCAAATGCTTTAAAAATTGGGGTGCCATTTCTTCATTTCTCTCTCTCTCTCTCTCTCTCTCTCTCTCAGCTTTTGCGAGGAGGGTCTTAAGTCTTGGATTTTTTCTTTTTTGGTGCTTTTTTTTTTTAAGAGAGAGAGAGAGAGAGAGAGTGTGTGTGTGTGTGTGTGTGTGTGTGTGTGTGTGTGTGTGTGTGCGCCAGCGATGATGACAATGCCAATAACAATAACACTGATAATAATAATGACGTCTCTTTCTTTCTTTATCTTTACTTCTTTATCACTTTATTTATTTCTTTATCTATCTTGCAGGTTAGCCCAGGTGTGGCACTGCTAGCTGTGGTTGTGGTGGTGGTAGCTGTGGTAGGGGAGGCCAATGGATGTCAATATTGGTGCAAGAAGCCTAGTGGTGCTCGGTACTGTTGTGGTGTGGCTGGGAAGAGATACGCTGATCCCGGCCCTGGTGAGTAGATATACTGATAGATAGATAGAAAGTGAGAGAGAGAGAGAGACAGAGAGAGAGAGAGAGAGACGTAGATGGATAGATAGAAAGGTAGATGGTTCACTGGATTGATAGATAGATAGATAAACAGAGAGGTATATGGATAGACAGAGAGAGAGAGAGAGAGAGAGAGAGAGAGAGAGAGAGATGTAGATGGCTCACTGGATGCACAGATAGACAGATAAACAGAGAGAGAGGTACATGGATAGACAGAGGTGGAGAGAAAGAGGTAGATAGATAGACGGAGGTAGAGAGAAAGAGGTAAATGGATAAATAGATGGATGGATAGATGAACAGAGACAGATAGATGTAGCCATAAATTTCCCGCTTTCTCGTGTGGTGGATAGGCACTAATTCATCCCTCTTCTTCTGCCATCCAGACAAGCCCGGCCAGTGCCCTCCTATTCGCGGCTCCTGCCCTGAGTTCGTTAGGATAAGCCCCGAGGTAAGAATGAGTAGTAGTAGTAGTAGTAGTAACAATGGTGTAGTAGTAGTAGTGCCTTTGTTGTTACTGTTGGCTCGAAATGAACGGATCTTGAATTTGGCTCTCTTTTGTATTGTTTTTTTTTTTTTTCTTGGAAGGAACTGTTATTGCGGGCTCAGCCTTTGGTTCCTTCTTCCTCGAATTTAAAAAAAAAAAAAAATCTAAACGTGAACTCAGTGGACTCAAATTTGTCTAGACTCCTATCCCCCTTCACAGCTCCCAACTTTGTCTAGCCTCCCCTCCCCCTTCACAGCTCCAATCCTCCCTTCCACCTTCGCAGCTCTCAACCTTTTTTTACCATTTCAGGTGTGCCCCCACGACCAAGCCTGCCCTGGTGCCCAAAAATGCTGCTTTGACACATGCCTTGACCACCACGTATGCAAGAGTATCCCCCCACCATACGTCGTCGGTTAAGCATTTCAGGAAATTTGACTGGATGAAGGCGGAAGGGCATTGGAAAGCTGTTAGACTGTTTTTCTTTATTCCTTTTCTTTTTTTCACTTGAGTCGCGTTGAATTGAAGTTGATGAGTATTAGTCATGAGCTGCAAATTGATCTCCTTGGTTGGTAGTCAAAATCAACCATCCATACTGATAATCTCCTTGGTTGCTAGTGAAATCAGCCATCCACTCTGACTACACCTGGCCATCAACTGAGCTGAGAAAGGTTGGGGATGTTTATCTGGTAACGGCTCCTCCTTAGCGATTTATTTGGCAAACTAAATCTTGATATTCTTATGTATGCTACTTATGCTTTTGTTAGCATCGACTTAGCATACAGTAATAATAGGAAGCGTGTGAAATGCAAGATAAATTGCTGAGAAGGAATTGTCACGAACTCAAGGCCAAGGAGAGAGGCCTAGCGGATATTCCTATCTTTTTTTATATATGCATTTTATCTTTTTTTTTTTTTTATCTTTTATAGAATGTGAAATAATTCCTATAGCATTTTGGAAGATAATAATTGTTTTGACTTATGTTTATCTGTCCATTTTTCAATAAATTGGTGTTTGTTATTAAATTCTATTTTTTTGCATTTATCCTTAATGAAAATTTCTCTCTCTCTCTCTCTCTCTCTCTCTCTCTCTCTCTCTCTCTCTCTCTCTCTCACATATTTTCTTTTATAATATTCTTTACTAACTTAAATACTTTTCTTTTTAATGCTCTACTCTTTTCACCTTAACTTGGCTCAGATTTTCGTCCTTTTGCAGCTTATTTCATGTAATTCAGTGGAAGGAGAAGATGGCACTACGGCTCTACATCCTTTCCATAGCACTTCTTCGTGACTAGCATCATATTCTAGTATCAATTCGAGATGGAGAGACGGTAATTTAAAACTAAGTCAGGGCAAAACGAGTATAGCAGGTTCTCTCTCTCTCTCTCTCTCTCTCTCTCTCTCTCTCTCTCTCTCTCAGGGAAATTGTGAACTGCAGGAGGTGGGCAAATTAAGCCTGCAGTCTACTGGGTTCACATTTGATTGATTGTGTGTGTGTGTGTGTGTGTGTGTGTGTGTGTGTGTGTGTGTGTGTGTGAAATACGGAATATATAAAATTTGGGAGAATCGGGTATGCAGTTACATCAAAATTAACACGAAAACTGCAAGTCCAATCGACCGCAAGAAAATCATCCGAATTAACACCTATATTACAAAGAATCTCCTCTATAGGCTGAATATAATCGTCTGCTGGGAGTAAGAATAAAGACAAATAGATGGTTGTGTAGTAGTAGTAGTAGTAGTAGTAGTGCTGGTGGTGAAAGTGGTGGTGGAAGTAGTAATAGTAGGAGTAGTAGTAGTAGTGGTGATGGTGATGGTAGTGGTGGTAGTAGTAGTAGTAGTAGTAGGAGTAGTAAGAGTAGTGGTGATGGTGAAGGTGGTGGTGGTTGTAATAGTAGTAGTAGTAGTAGTAGTTGTAGTGATGATGGTGAAGGTGATGGTGGTAGTAGTAGTAATAGGAGTAGTAGTAGTAGTGGTGATGGTGAAGGTGGTGATAGTAGTAGTAGTAGTAGTAGCAGTAGTAGTAGTAGTAGTAGTTTTCCCTGCAGTCCACCATCCTACTTTTGGGGGATAGGGAAGAAATAATGTGATGTTTTTATACCCAGGCAGCTCCCTAACCCCCCACCAAATCAGTGCCACCACGTGAAGGCGTCCCTCTCCGCCACCACGCTGAGTAAAATCCCAAACAATCACTATTCCTAACCTCAATATCAACCTGTGAACGAAAAGTAATGAGACACTGAACATTAACTTTTGAGAACCCACTGAAGGCGTCATAGAAATCCAATAAATTTCCCAGAATATTATGTAGGTGTTCCATAATCCTTCGTTGTACCCAGAATAAGAATAAAAACAAACGCTGTAGGCATTTGTAGTGACGCAGATGGAAGGCTGAAGGAAAAAAAGAAATAGAAGATGGACGAAGAGGAGGAGGAGGAGGAAAAGGGATGTAATAATAACACTAACACTAATAATAATAATAATAATAATAATAATAATAAGAGGAGGAGGAGGAAAAGGAATGTAATAATAACACTAACACTAATAATAATATTATTAATAATAATAATAATAATAATAAGAAGAAGAAGAAGAAGAAGAAGGAGAGGAGGAGGAGGAGGAGGAGGAGGAAAAGGAAGGAGAAGAAAAAGAAATGAAAAATAAAAATAAGATTAAAAAGAAAAGAATAAGACGAAGAAGAATGAATGAATGAATGAATGGAAGAAGAAGGAAAGACAGACAAAAAGAAAAAGATAAATGAATAAGTGAAAGAATGAATTTACGAAGATAATATGAACAGTAACAAGGAGATAAAGGCCATCCTTGGAGAAATCCCACCCTTTACTCTGTTGCTCCCGATTGTCGAAAGGGGAAAAACCCGGGAAAACAGGTGGGACTGAAGGTATATATAAACAGGAAGCAGGTGGGAGGGGGGAAGACAGTGAGCTCCGAGACACGGGGGGGGATACACACGCTCGTCAGTTCTCCTCTGTACACATCCATCATGATAAGTTATGGAATGTCACTATAGTACGTTCATTCTAAGCTGGCAAATATTCCTAACCCCATTTAGCTCAGTGTAGTTAGATTAAAAGGCTGATTTGACTAGTAACCAAGGAGACTCATCCATAACTAAAGCTCTCTGCATAGACTGTGTTAAGTAATGTATTAATATAGCTATGTTAAGAAATATCTCACTTGGCCCAAATTTTCGTCCTTTTGCAGTTTAGTTCACGTGGCTCAGTGGCAGGATAGGACAGTACTACGGCTCTATATCCATTCCACAGCACTTCTTCGTGACTAGCGTGATATTCTAGTGTTATCTAGTGTTAGTCTATTGTTACTAGTGGCTATTCAGGCTAGAGAGATGGAAATTTTAGGCCAAGTTAAAGGGAAAGGAGTATAGTTTGTTAAAATGGATGAATTAAGAGAGAAAGCTTTCGTAACCCCTCTTTTTTGTGATTTATCTTCCATATTACATTTTCTCTCTCTCTCTCTCTCTCTCTCTCTCTCTCTCTCTCTCTCTCTCTCTCTCTCTCTCTCTCTCTCTCTCTCTCTCTCTCTCTCTCTCTCTCTCTCACCAATTACGTACCCAAGGTACTGAACTTTAGCTTGACCAAACTCACACTTTGATAAATTAGCTACAAGATTAGCCTGAACCAAACGCTCAAGAAATTTACTGACATGGCATAGGTGATTTTTCCAGTTGTCACTGAAGATTAATACATCATCAATATAAACAACACACCCTGCCAAACCCTCTGTTACAACATTCATGAGCTTCTGAAATGTGGCTGGTGCATTCTTCATACCATATGGCATTACAGAACATGCAAAAGTCTTTCCTAATGTTACAGAACATGAGATCTCCCTAGCACATTCAGTCATAGGTACTTGCCAGTATCCCTTTAACAAATCAAACTTACTTATGTACCTAGCCTTTCCGATCTTGTCTATGCAATCTTCCAGGCGAGGGAGAGGGTAAGTGTCTGTTTTGGTTATCTGATTAACACGTCTGTAGTCGATGCAAAGCCGCTGTGACCCACCTGGCTTAGGGACTAGAGTGACAGGAGAACTCCACTCGCTCTGACAGGGCTCAATCATCTTGTGGTCCAACAGGTAGCCAAGCTCCTTCTCGATGAGAGGAACTTTCACTGGGTTCACACGGTAAGGAGCCAGCTTAATTGGCTTTGCGTCTCCAACATCGACATAATGCACCAACACAGTGGTTCTTCCTGGAGTGACACGGAACACTTGCTGGTACTCCTGCAGTAATGCCGAAAACTCCTACATTTCCTCGGGAGCCAGATGAGAAAGCTTAGTCTGGAGATCATTCATGATATCAGGATTCTTCCCCAAACTATCACTCAGGCTCATGCTGCATGGGAGAACTTCACTTGCAGACTCGGGTGGAACAGCAACAGTGCAGACTGGGTTATTTTCTTCCCGCCTGTGATATAACTTTAGCATGTTGATGTGACAAAGTTGCTTGTTCTTTCTACGATCTGGTGTGGCGATGACATAGTTGACATCATTGAGTTTCTTCTCCACGAAATAAGGACCACTAAACTTGGCTTGAAGAGGTTGCCCATGCACCGGTAGCAGAATCAAAATCTAATCTCCTGGCTGAAAGTGGCGTAACCTGGACTTCTTATCATACCAAGTCTTCATCTTCTCCTGAGCAGCTCTTAAATTCTCTCTCGCCAGCTGTAAAGCAATGGACAGCCGTTCTTTGAACTTCATCACATACTCCAGCAGGTTGACGTCATCTTCCTCCGACAGCCAGCATTCCTTGAGTAGCTTAAGGGGTCCTCTTACTTCATGGCCAAACAGTAGTTCAAAAGGTGAGAAGCCCAGTGATTCATTTGGAGATTCTCTTGCGGCAAATACAACGAATGGAAGACCTTTAACCCAGTCTTTCTGATGTTCCAAACAGTATTTCTTGAGCATCGATTTGAGTGTTTGATGATATCTCTCCAACGCTCCTTGGGTCTGGGGATGGTAAGCTGAAGACGTGATCTGGGTGATGCCCAACTCTTTCAGAGACTGCTTGAAAACATTTGACATGAAATTACTTCCCCGGTCTGACTGTACCTCCTTGGGCAGACCAAACATTGTGAAGAACCCTAGCATTTCCTTAACCACGTTCTTTGCTGAGATATTTCTAAGTGGAATGGCTTCAGGATAACGAGTAGCCATATCAATCAGGGTCAACACATAAGAAAATCCTGAAGAAGTCTTAGGAAGAGGGCCCACAATATCCACCAACACACGGGTGAACGGCGCCTCAAAAGGAGGAATGGGAATTAGAGGTGCAACCTTTTCGGTCTGATTGCGACAAGACTTACAATACCAGGAAACATCCCTGAAGATACCTGGCCAGTAGAAGTGTTTCAAAATGCGTGCCACAGTCTTCCTCACTCCAAGGTGTCCTGCCAAACTGGAATCATGAGCCACTCTAATGATATCCTGCCTACAAACACGAGGGATGACAACTTGATGTACAACCTCCCATTCACAGTCGGCTGATGCTGTTGGGGGTCTCCACTTCCTCATAAGTACTCCTGACTTTATATAATAACAAGTAGAAGCACCGGCTGACTCTTCCTCACTGCAAGCAGAGTTAGCTAGACCTTTCAACTCAGGGTCAGCAACCTGCAACTCAACCAACTCTTGACGGGACAAATTATCAACACTACAGGGTACTGGCTCATCTGGTGAGTGGCCCAAATTAGCAAGAAAAGTGTCAGCTAGGATACCATCATCATCATCATTATCCTCTAAGTCACCAGTAACTTTAGACTTAGCCCTAGTGACAGCACATGCAGGGAACACATCAGGGACATCACAATCCTGGGTCGCAGCCACTGGCTCACTAGACAACTGAGGAGCTGGACACACTTGACTTCCACCAATATCATTTCCAAGTAAGAAAGTTACACCTGACATTGGAAGTGTCTCAACCAACCCAACCATAACGGAACCATTAACAAAACCAGACTCTAAATTCACTCTGCACAGAGGGACAGAGAAGTAATTATTCCCTACACCTTGTAAAATTACAGTTTCATCAGAGGAATTAACATTAGAGCCTAGAACACTGGTCAGCATAAGGGATTGGCAAGCACCTGTATCACGATATATTTTAACTGATTTCCTGTTATTACTGTCCAGAGAACTGACAAAACCATCAGACAGGAAATTAGCACATGAACTCTTGAGAGTGTCACCCACGTTACTGCTCAAAAGAGGAGCTCCATCATGAGAATTTAATTTACCCCTCAAAGCAGGTTCAGTTAACTCAGTTAAAGAATTCTGGGAACTCTCAAGGGTGGACACTAGACCAATTGACTGAATATTTAAAGACTCCTTTTTGTTCACATCACGCTGTCTCCTGAAACATTTCTCCGTAGTATGACCAAGCTTACTACAATAAGTACATTTACTTTTCTGAAATCTAGAGGTGAAGCTGATATTTACTTCCTGAGAAACATCATCTTTATTCTCTTCCCTGTTACCTGTACTCTGACTAGAGGCAACGTACTTACTCTCAGCTTTCCTTTTTTCTTTAGAGTATCTCTTGTGAGTGAGAACATATTCATCAGCTAAAACTGCAGCATCAGACAAATTATCTATTCTTCTCTCATCAAGATATAGGCTTACATCTTTATTAATACACCTTTTGAAGTCCTCCAGCAAAATCATCTGCTTAAATTTGTCAAAATCAGAATCCACATTCTTAGAATTTAACCACTGCTCTAACAGATCTTTTTTGATTTTTGCATACTCAACATGGGATTGCTTATCTTGCTTATAAGTTGTTCTAAATTTTACTCTATAGGCTTCAGGAACAAGCTCATAGGCCTTAAGAATCAAGCTCTTAACTACATCATCATTATCAAATTGATCCTGACGCAAAGATGCATAAGTTACTTGAGCTTTATCGGTGAGAACAGTTTGAAGGAGTACTAGCCAATACTTTTTGGGCCAATTAAATCCTGTAGCTACCCTCTCAAACAACTGAAAATACTTTGTTAAATCAGATTCATTAAAAGGAGGGACAAGTTTAACATTTTTAGCCACATCAAAATCATCAGAGCTAGATGATTCAGTTCCACCTTGTTTCATGCGATACTCATGGTCTGTCTGAATCCTAGCAAGTTCAACTTGTTCCTGAAACTCAGCCTCCTTAGCACGAGCCTGAAACTCAGCCTCCTTAGCACGAGCCTGAAACTCAGCCTCCTTAGCATTTGCCTGAAACAGCCTCCTGAATACGAGCCTGAGACTCCGCCTCCTTAGCCTGAGACTCAGCCTCCTTAGCACGAGCCTGAAACTCAGCTTCATTAACACGAGCCTCCTGCAGAGCTAGCTGTAACTTAGCTATTTCAATCTGCGTTTGCTCATGTGGAGGAGTTACATTTAACAAGCTTTCATTAATCGTGTCAACAATTTGATCTTTAGAATGATGAGAGCGAACAGTAATTCCCAATTGTTGAGCAACAAGCTTAAGTTCATTCTTTGTTCTGTTTTCAACATCACACACTGTTTGCACATTTGACAAAAAAATTTTGGCTTCATCAAGCGTAGTAATAGTAGACATCATGAATAAATCACAGTCACAAAATATCAAGCAATATCCTTATGATAATATCCTGAATATCCTGATAAGAGGTCGCCAAATTTATGTTACGGAACAGGGAAAGATAATGTACACTTTAAGTGAGAATACTAAAAATCACTACTGTCCCATAAAGTTCCAGGTTCAAAACAAAAGAGTTAGGTAAAATTACAAGTGAAAGTTAATGCTCAAACTAACAACGAAACATTCAGGACTCATGAGGATAATGTAATGGCAAAAAAAACAGGTTAAATATATGGTTAACTGCAATAGCCTCTATTAACACGAAACTAGCAAGAGTAAATCTATCTAAGTCAGCCCTGATAAAATGAGAAAACCAACTAATACTCAGTGAATGCAAGATATATTATTACAGATACAAAATATTATTACCACTGGCTGACAATATGAATTACAAAAACTTTACTAGGCCTACGAATCAACACCTTATGCTATACAGCTCAAGAACAAAATGTAATAACACTCATACTCAAATTACACAGCTGCTAGATGGTTGGAGACTTCCTGAGCACTCACAATAATAACAACTGTACAGGGGAGGACAGAGATGTGAACAAAATGAGGAGTAGATCTAAGTGGCAATTAATGTAGAGACTGAGCTCATTATATAGGGGCCGGCAGAGCTTGATACAACTTGTAAGAAGGACGCGCAAATGAAGCCATAGGGTACAAAGAGTTGACAATCCTGCTCTGAACAACAGAAAGAACGACGTACTCTACTACTCGTATAAGGGAGGGAAGGGGGAGTGAGGCAGAACACGCTCATGATCAAACATGCAGCATACTGTACGTTAGAATTACACAAAGGATGATGAAATCATAGGCTATGTAACAATATATATATATATATATATATATATATATATATATATATATATATATATATATATATATATATATATATATATATATATATATATATATATATATATATATATATATATATATATACGTATGTATATATATATATATATATATATATATATATATATATATATATATATACGTATGTATGTATATATACAGTAGGAGCCTCTGTGGTGCAGTGGTAGAGTGTGCGTTTCGTACACGGGTAAGACAGGGTTCGCGCCCCGCCAGGGTAATAAACTTTGGGAGTGTTCACCCGGCCACGTACTGCATTGGCGGACGCCAGGGGTGCTGTGGTTGAACCAGTGTCGCTTACTATAAAGTATGCTTGACTCCAGTCGGCTTGCGCGGGCCGATTACACTTGGTTCACAGACTACACACACATCCAAACCCACTCCAACACTACAATTACACTAACAAGCACTTCTCACTCTACATACAATCTCTACTAGACAGCCTAAGCCACTTGGTAGAGATACATTGGCTGTATCATCTGGACTTCGGCCGGGATAGGCTGGTCCTGCAGTGGATACTCAAACGGCTGATGATGATATATATATATATATATATATATATATATATATATATATATATATATATATATATATAGAGAGAGAGAGAGAGAGAGAGAGAGAGAGAGAGGGAGGAGAATATACTCTTCCTGATATTACTTTTTCTTTTAATCCCTCAATAGTTTCAGTAGTATCTTACTGTCTGAATCATATCCTTTCTGTATGCAGGCTGTATTCCTACACATTCTATCCATTCATCTCTTGTAGTAACTATCAGGGACCAAATATATTCTGTTAATTATAGTACACTTTTTATTCCTACTGACCTTTTAACCCATTTTCAGACTTTCTCTTTTCAGCACCAATGAGTTCATAAAGCTACTCCTTCCTCTGGCAGAAAGAAGAACTGTGGTACGTTATTACCATATTCAGCATAGTCCATTCTCTCACCTTAGTGCTTCTTCCCCCGCCACCCTTTACACAATGCTGTGAGAATATTTTCCAGACATTGTGGTCTCAGCATGTGGACATAGCGCTGCGTAAACATTAGTCGGACACGTGTGTTATTACCACGCCAACATTGCCATGTCATGATCGCCATCCTGGCCATCCCAAGCCAGAATAACTAATGCCTTGATTATTGTCATGAGCTTTCGCCAGGCAGTGCCTCGCATGACTAAATTTCAGGATCAGATGTTGAATAACATAATTGGCTTGGATGATATAAGGAATGACAACGGCTTGGAGTCATTACTGCACCCCCCCCACACACACAAGGGGAATGGGAAAGGCACATAGGAGGTAGAAAAGTAAAGTGGAAGGGCAGGCACTGACAGCTACACAAGCATGCGGGAGGAGTGAATGTAAATAATTAAGCATTCATTAACAATAAATATCGTAGTCTACAAGTGTGTGTGTGTGTGTGTGTGTGTGTGTGTGTGTGTGTGTGTGTGTGTGTGTGTGTGTGTGTGTTATTTTAACAGTTAATTTACACACTGTATATCGTTACTGGATAACACTGAGGCTACCGTCCGCATCGATTCTCCTGAAATTTTCCCTTGAAGGACTCGGTTCATGCCACAGTTTCAAGATATTCCAGGTAACAACCTCTGCCCCCCCTCCCTCTCTCTCTCTCTCTGTAATCCATTTCCAATAAAACTGAAAATTACATTACAGTCAGGTGTCAACAGACATTTGGCTTGACATGGCCACTGTAATCGAGTGCCGGCGCTACCTCTCCCATACCACCTTCCTCCGTTGTTGCTTTACTCTCTCTTAATTCATATTATAATTCTGTCTCTCTTTTTCTTTCACTTCTTTCTCTCACAACCTTCTTCTCCTTCCTTACTTATCCATCCCTCCCTTTATTCTTCTGTCGTTTCCTTTCCAACCTACTTCTCCTTCCTTACTTCTTCATCCCTCCCTTTCTTCTTCTGTCGTTTCCTTTCTGTGCCAGTCTTCTAGGTCTTTCGCTACTTCCTCCTCCACGTCCTACTCCGATTCCCATATATCTCTTCTTTCCTTCCTCTCTTTCCCACCAACTTTCCTTTCCACCAGCCATTTTCATTATATGTCGACTTCCCTTCTCCCTTCCTTCCTCCCCTCCTTCCTTCGCACCTCCTTTCTTTCCTTCCTTCCTTCCTTCCCTCTTTCCTTCCCCCTTTCCTAACGTTTTTCATTCTTCCTTCCTTTCTTCTTCCTTTTCTTCCATCTTTCATTCCTTTCCTACTTCCTCCCTCCCTCCACTGTCTCAGCGAAAGTCCTGTTTATTTTGTGACACACACACACACACACACACACACACACACACACACACACACACACACACACACACACACACACACACACACACACACACAATCATACATTACTACAAAAAAGACAAGGTAGACTAAACCACGAAAAACAAGTTACACCCCAAAATTTACACCCTTCATCAACAAAGAGCCTCGTCTGAAACCCAGAACTGCGTTACCTGAATTTCCTGACTGGTACAAACGTTCACCGACAAAAACGTTCGCTGGTGACATCGTTCGCTGACAGAAACATCCGATATCAGACATGTTTGCGAAAAGAAATGTTCGCTGGCTCGCGGGTAAACAGGGACATGAAGGAGCTTATGAGAATATAGGACACTTGTGACTTAGGATATGAAAGACCGGGAGAAGGGACGGAGGGAGGGAGGGCGGGACTGACAGAGAAGGGGGAGACAGGAGGAGACTGGACGAGAGGGAGACGAGGAAGAGAGACTGAGGGGGAGAATAGGAATAGAGGCTGCTGGGTAAAGGACAAAGAGGCAGATTCACTCTTTTAGTAAATGACAAAGAGGCAGTCTCTCTCTCTCTCAGTTTCACAGCAACATAGTTTTACCTCTTGTAAATTCTGTTTCCACACAAACATGTATACTGTAAACGTGATATGTTTTGTTTTTAATCCTTAGTTCTCTCGCATTCCACTGACTGTGAAAAATGACTCGAACCTGCGAGCTGGTTGTGCTGGGCGTCTGTCAGTTACAAAATACAGGCATAACAAGTGATGGGATCTACTTTCAATGTATTGTGTTCCGTTACATGGGCGAGTGGAACCCTTTGTCCCCTCCACTCTCTCTCTCTCTCTCTCTCTCTCTCTCAATCCAGCCCTAAGAGAAACAAATTACTGTAAAAGAAAGGCAGGACACATAGGCCAAGAATTTTCACACTGGACTTAATTACTCCAGTTGGTGGCCATTTACCACGTAAATGGTCCACCATGTCACACCTCACATATTCACACCACCCACGTCTTTATACTAGCTCATATAACACTTCACATTTCCCTTACCTAACACTTCATACTTCACACTTTAAACATCTTCATCTCCTACGTCCTTCAATAATTTCCTCTCACAACTCCGCGCTTCCTCAAATCAACGTACGTTTTATCTCACATTCACTTTTCTCTACACGTCACACTAGTCCCACCTCACACATATTTCATCATCAACTTTCTCTCGCATTTCAAACCACAGAAAAGCCTTTATTCACCTTTCCTACTACCACAGCAGCTGTCCACACACACACACACACACACACACACACACACACACACACACACACACACACACACACACACACACACACACACACACACATACACACACACACACACACACACACACACACACACACACACACATTCATACACACACACACACATACACACACACACACACACACACACACACACACATACACACACACACACACACACACACATCCTGACATATTTTGTACCTCCTTACATCTCACTTCTCAGAAATTTTTTTTCACACATCTCACATCTCTTTACAAACTCTATAATTTTTCAGTTATACCTTCTCACCAGTGCTTACTTGGCACATTCCTCACACTTTACTGTCACGAATCAATTCGCGACATTTCCCTTTTGTGAGAAGCCACGAACTATTAGTGGAAAACTCACTGTGTATCGCTCAGTTAACCGTTTCTCTCTCCATTTCGGAGTATACTTTTCAAAACATTCGTCACTTTCAAAAGTGACTGATTTAATGCACGTCACTAAGTGCTCTACTGAGTGATACAATTGTTTCTTTATCGTTCGCCTCTGCTTGCCTAAACCGTTAGCCACGCCTTCTTCCGGTGGCTTGTGCGTCCTGCCCATACAATGTATTTTGAAGGCAGTCTAGTTGTTGCTCTGACGGAGAGAGGTCCTGTGCTCCAGAAGTGCGAGAGAAGAGGTCCCTAGCATCCAGACTCCACTGAGACAGTTTCTCCAAACTCCCACCCCTTGGGTGATACAAAGCATTCATCGACTACAGTATTTCCTTTATTGTATTTTGTAGTCTTAAGAGTTTAGTTAAGGTGTTTTTTTTTTAGGCGTAAGTATTTAGCTTTTGTGTGAGTGAGTGCGTCTCATTAATTTGATTTGAATTGTAATGTTAAATTTATTTTTTGTAATCAATAAATTTAACAGTTCTTTTTCTTGAGCTTAATGTAAAGTAAAATCTTGTTTCATTTCTCCAAATTAAGCTTATTTTCCATATAGCTCCTAGCTTGCATAAACGTTTGCCTTCATAACTGGTACTTAGACCAGTCTTGTTGTATTAACTTAAAATCCGTTGTGCCAGATAGGAGTTAAAGCATCAGCAAGAGCCTGATATTATTATTAGTATTAGTTATTTATTGTCAGGGGTGAAGTAACTTTCTCCAGAGGCTAACAGTACAGTAATTCAGCAATTGTGAGTAATTAGTCTCTGCTGTGTACTGTTGAGAAAGTTTTTAAATTCTCGTTCTTAGAGAATCGTTGCACGATTTAACAAGACAATCATTGTCCCTGCTCTTTAATATTATTGAATATTAATATCAATTGAATAATATTCAAGCATATATTTTTAAAAACTCCGCGATATTATAAAAACCCCGTGACAATTGGCGACCTCATTCCAGGATATTAACTCCTAGCTATAAAGCTATTCACGAGATAGTGCTCACTCATTCATATTTAGGTATTTATCATTAAAGTTTATAGGCACAAGTTTACTGGTGGTTACCGTTGATTTAGCAAGTGAATTTTTGCTTTATTAATCAATAGAGTACTTAACTCTAGTTTATTCTTGGTAACGCCAGACGATTTTATTCGCTCCTGGGAAGTCGCCGTACTCCATTGTGTTCATTATTGAGTCATCCCAGTCATTTACATTTTTGATTTATTCTTTGCCAGTTAACTAGATAAGACTGGTCACCACTAGCTTGTCTCTGTACTGTTTACTTGTGTCATTAGCATTCATTTGCGAAGCAGTCAGTGCTCAGTTTCGGGTTGCTTAATAAATTAGCGCCATGGCTACTACTGTATTTTTACAGGAAGCCAAAGAAATGGGTCTTTCGGACCCAATCGAAATTAAAGAGTATATACTCTCACGGCATAATCAGGAGCAGCAGCGCGAGAATGATGCCCGTGAAGAGCGTAAGATTCAGCGCGAATTCGAGCGAGAACAGCGCGAATACGAGCGAGAACAGCGCGAATACGAGAGTGAACAGCGAATACGAGCGTGAACAACGAGACAGAGAACGAGAACACGAACGTGCCGAGCGAGAGGCACGAGAAAAACATGAACTTGAAGTGCTGAAGCTCAAGCGAGATTCCTTGGCTTCAGACACGTCTGGTGCAGTTGGTCCAAGCTCCACGAGCGTTCTCCCTGCACATGTCCTGGCGACCCCATGGCATCAAGCTTCCTTCATACAAGGAAAGCGAGCGAATCGAGCCGTACATAGCTCGTTTTGAGGACATGGCAGACATGTATCAACTGGATGAGAGCACCTAAGCGGCTTCAGTTTCTTAGCCTATTTGAGGGCCCTGCCCTCGATATTCTCCACAGAATTCGTGGAGACAATCTCACATGTGAGATGATGAAAGCTGCTCTCATTAAGGCGTATGGTTCTCACAGTAGACGACGCCAAAGTTCAGTTCATGCGAGCTCGTCTCCAAGACAAGGAGACAGCTGTTCAGTTCCTTGATCGTCTCACAGCTTACTTAAATGAGTGGATGGAGAAAGATGAAACTCCTTCCACGCGTGAGGATAATTGACCTTATGCTGCGTACACATCTTGAGAGGTCGTGGCCTGCTGAGCTCATAGCACAGCTTAAGATCTGCCAGGTGAAAGATGCCAGCCAAATGGCAGAAAAGGCTGACGCATTCTTTACTGCATACGGGTATCAAACTCATAAGCAAAACACCTGGAGCAGAAAAGATACTGCCAAGTCTGGGAAGCCGTCTCAGACTGAATCCCAGCACCAAGGCCAGTTCTCAGAGTAAGGGTCAAGGTCCAAGCAAACCACAGAAGGACCAGGGGCAAAATACACAGCAGCCTGCTTGGAAGCGGTACAACAAGCACCCCAACCAGCAGCAGTTCCCCAAGCAGCAGCAGCAGCAATACAAGGACAAGCCACGTAACCCTCAGTCAGGTCAATTAGTGTATCGGAGGCAGGAGGCAAATGCAGCCTTCATTCCACAAGTACCCGGTGGTGCCATCTCTACCAGTACAGGTACCTCCCAACAGTTCACAAGTCCCCCTCCGACCATGAACTCTCCTCAGACACCTAGTTCCCAGGGCGCCACGTTTGCTGCATTGGTTGTTCCGCAGTCTCATGAATGACTGGCTGCTACCTCCTCAGACCCTTCCACCAGCAACACTGCCTTTCTTGTTCAGCCAGGGTCTGTCGCAGGTGTTTCTGTAAATGTCCTGAGGGACAATGGTTCCTCAGGTTGCTCTGTTAAGCAGAGTTTAGTTCGGCCTGATGAGTATACAGGTCGACAGATCCAAGTTAGACTTATTGATGGATCAGTGAGATTGTTCCCTGAGGCACGTATTCAGGTGGCATCTCCATTTTATACTGGTACGACACTTGCAGTTGTCATGCCAGAACCTCTATTTGACCTTCATATTAGGCAAACATCGCTGGCATCAAAAATAGTTGTGCCGTACATGTTGCTACTCAGACTTCGGCTGCTGCAATAACACGAGCCATGGCCAAGGCTCCAAATCGCGTCACTCCGTTGACTGCCGCAACGCCGCAAGATCTGATTCGTAGTCAAGATGTTGTCCAAGAGCAACAGACTGACTCGACACTTGCCTCAGTGCGCAAGAAGCTGGAGGGTAAAGTGATCAAGTATTCACGGGGAAGACAAGCCAGGTTCCTTCGTAGCGAGGACGGCTGTACCGTGAGTCACAGACACCCCAGGGGTAAGGTTCGACTGCAGTTTGTCGTTCCTGCAAAGTATCGCCGAGGAGTGTTTGAATTAGGTCACTGTTCAGCGATGGGAGGTCACATGGGTCAAAGAAGACCTCTGACCGCATCCATGCTGACTTTTTCTGGCCAGGAATGGGACGGGAAATAACGAGGCTCGTACGTTCCTGTGATGTGTGTCAGTGTACCACTGACTGGGGACGTGTCCGTCCTGCGCCATTGAAGCCAATGCCCATAATCTCTGAACCGTTCAAGAGAGTAGCAGTTGACATAGTTGGGCCAATCTCTCCTAGGGCTAGTGATGGATCAAAGTATATCCTCACTATAATTGATTTCAGCACACGGTGGCCTGAAGCCATGGTCCTTAAGAATATAGAGGCCGTCACTGTTGCAGAGGCATTAATTGAAGTGTTCTGTCGTGTAGGTATCCCTAAGGAGGTCTTAAGCGACCGGGGTTCGCAGTTCACTTCGGCAATGATGAAAGAAACGGTCAGGTTGCTGTCCATCCGAGGCTTACGAACTACGCCGTATCATCCCATGTGTAACGGGTTGTGTGAGAGGTTCAATGGAACTCTCAAGATGTTGAGGTGCATGACCGCCGAACAGCCAAAGGAATGGCCGCGGTTCATTGCTCCTCTTCTATTTGCTTATCGAGAAGCCCCACAGCATTCATTGAAATTCTCACCCTTTGAACTGGTGTATGGGAGGTTGGTCCGGGGCCCACTTCAAGTCCTTCGTGAGTTATGGGACGATGAAGAACCCGACCCTGAAGTCAAGACCACCTACACCTACTGTCCTTGATTTGGCTGACCGCCTCCAGTCGACGTGCGAGTTAGCTAAGGAAGAACTGATCAAGGCACGGGAAGTTCAAAAGGCTTATTACGATAAGAAGGCAAAGCTTCGGAAGTTTAGTCCAGGCGATAAATGCTTGGTATTACTCCCCACTGCCCAGAACAAGTTGTTGGCGCAGTGGAAGGGTCCATTCGATGTAGTAGAGCGCATTTCAGACCTCAACTACATAATACAGATGGGGAATCTTCGTAAAAGGTTCCACATTAACATGTTGAAGGCTTATCATGAGTCAGACCCCGAGGAGACTGGCCTACAAGTAGCTGATGATAGTGACCAGCCACTGGAAGAAACCGGGGCAGCTGCAGTGATCCCAGCTGATGACCATGATGACGAGCCCTTAACCACTCAGTCCCATCAGGAAGAGACTGTCGGAGATGTTTTACTTAACCCTGATTTAGCAGTAGGAGACCAAAATGCCTTATGGTCACTGCTCTGTCAGTATGCTGATGTCTTCTCAGACCAATCTAGACTTGCAAAGGTTGCGTGTCATAAAATTGAGTTGACCAGCAATGCTCCTATAAAGGTTAAGCCATATCCGATTCCCATGCGACTACAGGGTGCAGTAGATAAGGAAATTGCTGACATGGAGACTGCAGGCATTATCGAAAGTCCTCATCTCCTTACTGTAGTCCGATGGTAGTAGTCCGCAAGAAAGATGGTGGAGTCAGGATTTGTGGTGACTATAGAAGGCTCAATACAATCACCAAAGTGGATGTTGAGCCAATGGTGACCATATTGCCATCTTCTCCAAGCTGGCAGGGTCACGATATTTCACGAAGCTCGACCTAGCGAAGGGATTCTTCCAGATTCCCTTCATCCTGAGAGTCGACAGTTCACTGTCTTTGTTACTCCTGGGGTTGTACCAGTATAAAGTCCTCCCATTTGGACTTACCAATTCCCCAGCAGTATTCAGTCGTGCCATGAGACAAGTGCTCCATGGTGTTGTAGGAATAGAGATGTTCGTTGACGATGTCCTCGTTCACTCCGCCACATTGGAGGAGCACCTCAGACTCTTGGAAATTGTCTTCAGTAGACTCCAGAGTTTCAACATGACTGTGAAGCCTAGCAAATGCAAGATTGCTCACAGTGAGGTGGAGTTCCTCGGTCATATTGTTGGCAACAACCATTGCAGGTGTCAGGGTGACAAGATCAGGAAGGTTAGAGAAGCCCCGAGACCCGTGACCAAGAAACAGGTTAAGGGCATTTCTTGGCCTAGTGGGATATTATAGGAGTTTTATCCTCCTTTAACTTTGCTCTCATTGCCCAACCGTTGTGAACGAAAGTGCTACGGAAATATGCTCCAAACACCATTGAATGGGGAGAAGTGCAAGCAGAGGATCGGCTTTGCCACCCTCAAGAATATGTTTTGTGCAAGGAGCCCATTTTGCAGTTGCTCTGATTCCAGCAAACCTTTCATACCTGCGCACTGATGCTTCACAAGATGGAGTAGGTGCCGTGATTGATGCAGGAATCGGAAGGTGGAATCTCTCCCAGTAGGCAAATACCACAGCCGTAGGCTAAAAACCCGCCGAGAGGGAAATTACCAGTACTGTTTGAGAAGGAACCTCTTGGCTGTGGTTGATGGTGTAAAAAAATATTTTTATTATTTATTTGGGGCATCATTTGTTCTGGGAAACTGAAGCCATATGCCACTCACTAGGTCTTAGCACGACCAAGACGGCTTAATGCTAAGATTGACACGCTGGACACTGTATTTACAGCAGTTTAACCTTGTTGTGAGATACATCAAAGGAAGTGATGAACGTAGGTGCAGACCTGATGTCTCGCAGCTACTAACTGCTGACTAACATGGGCAGTTGTTGTATGCTGGGTTCCGTGATAGGCATCCTCAGAGATTTGAGTAATCCAAGGACTGTAGCCTGGTTCTCAGCCAACAAGCGTAGCACCTGACGTCTCACTTGTTGGCCCTGCACAGGACACAGTATGTCCAGGGCCTGTACATACACGTGTACTGTAGGTTAAGGGGGAAGAGAGAACTTCGCGAGAGGGCGACTTGAGGCTAAGTGGAAGGGACCCAAGTTTGCAATAAGGATTCTCAGCTTCCCGATACTAATATAAGTACTGTAGGTTAAGGGGGAAGTCTCGAAGGAGAGAACTCCGCAGAGGCGACTTGAGGCTATGGTAAGACCCAGAGTTTGCAATAAGTGATTCTCAGCTTCCCGATACTAATATAAGTACTGTAGGTTATAGGGGGAAGTTCTGAGAAGAGAACTTCCGCAGAGGCGACTTGAGGCTATGGAAGACCCGAGTTTGCACAAGGATTCTCCAGCTCTCCGATATTAATATAAGAACTGTACCAGGTTAAGGCACAGGTTGAGGACCCAGTGTGCAGTTCGAGGCTATGGAAGACCCGAGTTTTGCACAAAGGATTCTCAACTTGCTGACACTAATTGTGTGCTAAAATTAATGGCACACCTCGAGTGTAATACCCTTTTTAAGTAGCATGTACTGATTGCTAGCAGAGAGAGTGAATTGTAACGTAATAAGAATTTTTGTCTCATTGACACTTTTGATGCTCTCCACCTTAATTGGTTTTGCAGGTTCAGCAATGGGTGTAGCAGTTTCTTTGCTGCAGGCGGCCCAGCTGATCGCCTGCCACACGCTGCCGCCTCTTCTCCTCTGCCTTCGCTTCGTCACTGTCATATTATTATTAAGATTGTGTCATTTTACACATAGGTACAGCTTCACACTACAACTGTCACACCTACACCGTGTATTACATACATCACACTACCACCAACAATTAGTTGTCAGTGTAAATGTAGCGACTTTTTTCTGCTCAGGTTTGACCTGAGTAACAGGATTTTCACCGTCTGTCACGGAGTTTTTCCCTCAAGCTTGCTTCTATTAACGTAAATACGAGGTTTTTTTCGCTCACTGGCGACTGCGACTTTCTCCTCTGTAGCAGGATAGCACACACACCACAGTGTGAATCTTTGTGTGAATGACTTAGGATGTGTACATATATATATATATATCCTCAAATTTTTTCCCATAAGGAAAAAATTTAATTCTTGTAGGGGCGTAATGTCGTTCGAATCAATTCGCGACATTTCCCTTTTTGTGAGAAGCCACGAACTATTAGTGGAAAAACTCACTGTGTATCGCTTCAGTTAACCGTTTCTCTCTCCATTTCGGAGTATACTTTTCAAAAACATTCGTCACTTTCAAAAGTGACTGATTTAATGCACGTCACTAAGTGCTCTACTGGAGGTAATCACAATTGTTTCTTTAGTCGCTCTTCGCCTCTGCTTGCCTAAACCGTTAGCCACGCCTTCTTCCGGTGGCTTGTGCGTCCCTCCAAGCCCATACAATGTATTTTAAAGGCAGTCTAGTTGTTGCTCTGACGGAGAGAGGTCCTGTGCTCCGTAGAAGTGCGAGAGAAGAGGTCCCCTAGCATCCAGACTCCACTGAGACAGTTTCTCCAAACTCCCACCCCTTGGGTGATACAAAGCATTCATCGACTACAGTATTTCTTTTTTTGTATTTTTTAGTTCTTAAGAGTTTAGTTAAGGTGTTTTTTTTTTTTTTAGGCGCAAGTATTTAGCTTTTTGTGTGAGTGAGATGAGTGCATCTCATTAACACTTTGATTTGAATTGTAACGTTAAATTTATTTTTTGTAATCAATAAATTTAACAGTGCTCTTTTTCTTGAGTTTCTTAATGTAAAGTAAAATCTTGTTTCATTTTCTCCAAATTAAGCTTGATTTTCCATATAGCTCCTAGCTTGCATATAAATGTTTGCCTTCATGAACTGGTACTTAGACCAGTCTTAAGTTGTATTAACTTAAAATCCGTTGTGCCATGATAGGAGTTAAAGCACTCAGCAAGAGCTCTGATATTATTATTGAGTATTAGTTATTTATAGCTGTCAGGGGTGAAGTGAACTCTTCTCCCAGAGGCTAACAGTACAGTAATTCAGCAATTGTGAGTAATTAGTCTCTGCTGTGTACTGTTGAGAAAGTTTTTTAAATTCTCGTTCTTTAGAGAATCGTTGCACGATGATTAGCAAGACAATCATTGTCCCTAGCTCTCTTATTATTATTGAATATTAATATCAATTGAATAATATTTAAGCATATATTTTTAAAAACTCCGCGATATTATAAAAACCCCGTGACATTTAACATCACTTAACATCAGCACTTTACTTCACCCAATTCTCATATCATTTTTTCTTCCCTCTAATTCATATCTTCCTTCTCATGCCTTCCCCTTTCTCCTCTCTCTCTCTCTCTCTCTCTCTCTCTCATTACCGCATGTGCTGGAAGATGTGTAAATGAACCTTGGACATCTGGTAATGGTTGTTAAATAAAGAAAGAAAATTGGTATGTATAGTTTTTTCCAAAATTATATTTTCCAAAGTTTTTTCTTACGTTTAACTAAACTTTTGGGACTCACCAGGTTCTGCTTTATATACAGGCTCTCGTGAAGTTAATATTCCACACACACAAAAAAATAAAAAGGAGAACAAAAACAAGTATAGACCGAATTAGGAGAGCAAATTGGAACTGGCATGTTCCTTTTTACTTTTATATTTACTGATTAAGGGAGGAAAGGGAAGAAGAGTTGGAAGAGGTAAGGCAGAGCTTAGAAACACCCAAACCAGTGAGAAATATTTAATCGAATGAATGAATGAATGGTCACATGTAGATAAAGAGAAAGAGACAGCGAGAAGAGGGATAAGCAAAAAGAAAAACAGAAAGGTAAAGGTGAAAATATTTTAAAACACAAATTCTACAGGAAGGACATGTGATCCAACTCCTTGATCTGACACTGTGAATTGTGTGATGAAAATACTTACACATATTGGTAGCTACATAAGTACGTATACACCCTAATACACATATACATTACACAGTGATAACTCACATTATTGTGTACTTCTTACTGTTCACGTGCTGACTTGAAATAGTGCTACCTTTATTTGCATGATTTTGTTGTAGTAATGGGACTTGTAGTTATTTCATGTAGTAGCTGTTGTTGTTGTTGACATAAGTGGATTACTCACCTTATATCTCTAATGAATAATAATACCAGTACTACTACGACTACTACTATTAGTACTAATGTGCTATTAGCTATTAATAGTAACAATACTTAATAAATATATATATACAGTACATTCATATTATATTTACGAGCTCAACCACCTCCTAATAAGAAGCATTGAGTTATGATGATGATGATAACTCCAGTACCCTACCAGCCACTTACCACAACATAAAAACCAAACAAGAGTAGCATTCTTAGTAATAAAATCCAGTTATTAATTACTCTCCTGCCCCCACACACACAGCGTCATTGGCACATCCCCCCACCCCCGTGTGGCAACACACTAAACAACAGGTAAATATCTCGTTGGTTATCATCTGCCAGAGACCGGTGATAACGTGGCTATTTCTATGTGGTGAGATATTTAACGTGTGGCCAAATATCACAAGGGCTGGTGGCGGTGTGTGATGGTTGTGGGGATGTTTGGGGGAATTTAATGGTGATTGGTTGCATTTTGAATAAGGGGGGGGAAAATGTATGTGTGTGTGTGTGTCGGTCGGGGGGGTGAAGAAAGATGGAAGGTATATCGTTTAACGTTTTGCATTCATTTCCTGCAGTAATTTCAGTGAATACTTGTTTTTTGTGAGAAATTAATTTATTATTTTAAAACTCCTTTCCTTTAACTGAATGGAATGGCTGCCACTCTAACACAGCCTTCCACAGTGGATATCGTACTCCTTTTTATCCTTAACCTGGCCCAAATTTTGGTCCTTATGCAGCTTATTTCACGTACAGTACCTCAAGGGCAAGAAAAATAATTATACTGGGCACTCTCATCTGGCTCGTGACTAGTATCATATTTTAATGTTAATGTCTCAAGTTATTACTCTGCACTGAAGATGGAGAGACAAGTACTGTGCATTTCAGGCCAAGTTAGGGTAAAAAGAGTGTAGTTTTTTGTGATGGTGTGATTAACAACATAACTGATACAAGCGCCATTTACTTGACAATCGGGAAACTGAGTCAGACAACTTCCGTTTCTTAATTCTACTTTTAGTAATTATGCACGTACTGCATCGTATTACTCGATACGCACTGTCTACCGGCACAAACATTTCTTCACTTTCCGACACCAGAAGAAAAAAAATTCATAGTGTGTGAAAGTGATTAAGAAATT
>NW_027644000.1:0-4995 GCF_032717465.1 Coenobita brevimanus
TGTGTGTGTGTGTGTGTGTGTGTGTGTGTGTGTGTGTGTGTGTGTGTGTGTGTGTGTGTGTGTGTGTGAACGCTTTGCCGCGTTGTCAAGCAGCATCGGTAGCAATTTAGTCTCCTTTTTGCGTTAATGACAGCAGTATATCACGACTGGTGGAGTGTGTAGGACACAACGTACAGGATTAGACATAACTGACCTAAGTAATACAGTTTTATCATTAGTAACATTGAATGGAACTCTAAATTATCTATGTGCATATCCATCTTTATTGACAGACAAGCCCATTAACTACATTAACCTTTTTCTTAGCTTCTCACAAGTTATTTTTTTTTCTTCCTACCACCAGACGGTATTATAAAATTGGGGAGAAGGGGAGATCTGTTGTAGTGTAGGGTTCAGATGCAGTATCTGTCAGAGGGAAACACTGAGGTATATTGAGACTGTTGGTGCGATGCTTGTGCAATTGTTGTCTTTGATAACTTTACAGAAACATGGAATAAAACATAAAATTATTATCTCTCTATTTGTTTCCCTCCCCCCTTTGACTCTCAGTTTGTAAGAACCTTGTTTTCTTTAAGCCCTTCATAACAGTAGCCATGAGTGTGGCTGTCGTCACAAGCTTCTATACAGGTCAGGAGAGACCTGTTTGATTATAATATCTGTGATCTGACTTCTGGTCACGCAGTTGCCTCCCTCTTACTCAGTGCCTCTTTTACTTCCCTTACACCACACGCCTTTGATGACTTCCGCCCAGCTGAAGTACGTGCGAAGTGAATACACAGAAACCTGGGAGGCTTGATGCTGTATGTGTGTCAATGGGTTGGTGGTAGATGTGTGTGTGTGTGTGTGTGTGTGTGAGAGAGAGAGAGAGAGAGAGAGAGAGAGAGAGAGAGAGAGAGAAAACATTTCTTTACCTCGATATTGTCCTTTCCTGTCATTAGGTGGCACTAGTCATACCCACGGTTCTCGTGCTCTCCTCTAAGACGAATCCGATTGTTTTTGCTCCATCTTCCTCTTCTCCTTCCTGTCTTAGTTCTTCTCCCTCTCCTTCCTCGTATCTTACTCCTTCTCCCTCTCCTTCTTCCTATCTTACTCCTTCTCCCTATCCTCCTTCCTGTTTTACTCCTTCTTCCTATCCTTCTTCCTATATTTCTCCTCCCTCTCCTTCCTCCTATTTTACTCCTCCCTCTCCTTCTTGTGTCACTCCTTCTTCCGCTTGTCCTTCCTATCATTCTCTCTTCCTTTCAGTAACATTCTCTCTCGCTTCTCTTTCCATCTGTTTCTCTCATTCCGTCTCTCCTTCCTCCCTTCTCTGCCCAGCCTCAACTCCTTCCCATCGCCCCCTCACTTCCTCTGATTCACACTTCCCTCGCATCTTTTTCTCTGCTTTCTTCATCGTTAATCCTCTTACCCTTCCTTCCTCCCTCTTCCGCTCTTTTCTGTCTACCTTTTCTTCTTCTTTGCCTCCTCCCCTCCTTTGTTCGTTTCTAAATCCAGTTTTACATCCTCTGGCATTCTGATTTTTGTTAACGCAACGTCTCTCTCTCTCTCTCTCTCTCTCTCTCTCTCTCTCTCTCATACACACTATTACATTTCGGGAATACTTTTTCTCTTCTGTTGTCACAACCTTTTCTTCCATATTTTTAGGTTACTTTTTTTCTCTCTCACCTTTCCCCGTATTTTTCAACCTGGGAAACTGCATCGTCGAAGACCAAAAGAAAAAGATAAATTTGTATATGCTGAATAATATTATCTATATCTATCTACCTATCTATCTACTGTATATATATATATATATATATATATATATATATATATATATATATATATATATATATATATATATTTATTGCCAGACGCCTTAAACCCGTACGAGGTAGCCAAAAACAAATCACCTCCACGTCGCCCTGTCCCCCGTACGAGGTAGCCAAAAACAAATCACCTCCACGTCGCCCTGTCCCCCGCCATTGCACTGCCCTGCTTCCAGCTTACGCCCCCCGCTCTCATATACCTCTCCATTGCATCCCTCCATCTCAGCCTCGTCCTCCCCCTCCCTCTCCCCTCCTCCACCTCACTCACATACACTCTCCTCGTCAGTCTCTCACCCTCCATCCTCTCCATATGGCCAAACTACCTCAGTGTGTTCCTCCTAACGCTTCCTATCACATCCACATCCACACCACAACGCTCCTTTATATCCTCATTTGTCAGCCTGTCTCTCCATGTGACTCCAAAGGCTCCTCTTAAATAACTCATTTCCACTGCTCTCACTCTTGACTTGTGTCCTTCCAACAACGTCCAAGCTTCACTTCCATACGTTAGAGTTGGTACCACAATACTGTCATGTAGTAATTTTTCAATTCCATGCTCACTTCCCTGTTTATCACTGCTTTCAAGGAACCAGCAACCTTTCTTCCTTGTTGTACCCTTTCAAGCACTTCACCCTCCAAACGTCCATCCTTACTCATCACACTCCTCAAGTACTTAAACGTACTCACATTTTCCATTTCCTCACCATCCAACCTCACTGTACATTCACTAACTTCACCTCTCTCAAAGACCATCACTTTACTCTTCCCTACATTCACATTTAGATTCCGTTTCTTACACACTCTCCCAAACTCATCCACCAAGTCTTGCAACTCCCCTTCGTCTGCACTTAACAACACAGTATCATCTGCAAACAACAGTACAGGGAGTTTCCAAACACTACCCTCTCTCACTAGGGCCACTCCAACATCCACTGCCCTACCTTGTTTCTCTTTTGTTACCCCATCCATGTACAGACTGAACAACCATGGAGAAATGACACATCCCTGTTTCAACCCAGCCTTCAAAGAGAAAAATTCACTCAGTTCACCATCCACACGCACTGCAGCCATAACACCGTCATTCATACTCTTCACAGCATTCAACAACTTCCCATCTACTCCATATAATCTTAATACTTTCCACAATCCTTGTTTATCTATCTATCTATCTGTTTATCTGTCTATCTATCTATCTATCTTTCTATCTATGTCTCTCTCTCTCTCTCTCTCTCTCTCTCTCTCTGTATATATATATATATATATATATATATATATATATATATATATATATATATATATATATATATATATATATATATATATATCCATCATCCAATTCTCCGTTGCCCCATGAGGAGCGTAGAAGCCCGGCGGTAGGCAATTTGGTCCTGACATTTATGTTGAGAGTGACCAGCCTCACTCATCCCTGAGTGGCATTACATGAGCAATAACCCCAACCATAACCCCTTGGATATAAACCTTCACCGGCTCAATCCGATTGGAGTGCTGTAAATACCCACTAAACCACCAGGTGCCATGATTTGGTTATATGGTTACCACCCAGCGTAGTAAATGGTTTCCTGGTGTACAGGAAACCATTAGGCTTGTCAGTGTACAGTAGATTCACCCATAGGCAGAAGGAAGAGGAAAGAATGAAAGAGAGAAAGACAAAAGAGGGAGTGTAAAGTCACCCGTAGGCAGAAGGACGAGGAAAGAATGAAGGAAAGAAAGACTGAAGAGGAAGGAAGGAATGGAGAGAGGAGAGGAAAGGGCAGACAGCCGAGAGCATCACTACATCGAGTGAGTGGATGGAGAGCGCCCACACCTACCACAAATATATATATATATATATATATATATATATATATATATATATATATATATATATATATATATATATATATATATATATATATGAGAGAGAGAGAGAGAGAGAGAGAGAGAGAGAGAGAGAGAGAGAGAGAGAGATTAATGTGGTGAAGAATGTAGAAAACTTTAAATATCTGGGAACGATTGTATCATCTAATGGATCATTAAACAATGAAATTGAGGAGAGGATTAGACAGCCTTGGCGAGCTGTTGGAATGTTGAAATCTGTTTGGAATAATAATATGCTTTCGGTACATACTAAAGTGAAAATTTACAAGTCCATGGTTAGACCAATTCTAATTTACGGGCATGAGTCATGGTACAGTACAATTGCAACATATCAGAAAGTATTAGGATTTGAGAATAAAATACTGAGAAGGATTCTTGGGATAAAGTGGCAAGACAGAGTTACAAATGCAAGAGCAAGGGATATTACGAGACTGGAACCAGTTAATGAATATGTGAGACTGTCTCGCTAGAAGTGGCTGGGGCACATTTACAGAAAAGAAGGCAGTTTAATACAGAATGTGCCAGAGTGGACTGCTAGAGGAAGAAGAGGTAGAGGTAAGCCGAGGGAAACCTGGTTGAGGACAATGAAAAAAGAAGCAGGAAAGGAGTGTTGGTGGGACCTGAAGGAGATGGCAAGAGACAAATATTAGTGGAGAGAGTTCATTGAGGCCCTATGCATCCCGTGGGGTGCCACAGGAAATGATTAATTGATTGATTGACTGATATATATATATATATATATATATATATATATATATATATATATATATATATATATATATATATATATATATATATATTGTTACGGAACAGAGAAAGATAACGTACACTTTAAGTGAGAACACGAAGAGTCACCACTGTCCCGTAAAGTTCCAGGTTCAAAACAAAAGAGTTAGGTAAAATTACAAGTTAAAGTTTAATGCTCAAACTAACAACAAAACATTCAGGACTCATAAGGATAATGTAATGGCAAATAAACAAGTTAAATATATGGTTAACTGCAATAGCCTCTATTAACACGAAATTAGCAAGAGTAAATTTATCTAAGTCAGCCCTGATAAAATGCGATACCAGATAATACTCAGTGAATGCCAGATAAATTATTACAGATACAAACTATTATCAAAAATGACTGACAAAGAACTCTACATAAATTACAAACTTCACTAGGCCTACAAATTAAACTTATGATATACAGTACACGAACAAAATGCAACAATTATACTCAAATTACACACAGCTGCTAGATGTTTGGAGATTTCTTGAGCACTCACAATAATAATATCTGTACAGGGGAGGACAGAGATGT
>NW_027644001.1:0-35000 GCF_032717465.1 Coenobita brevimanus
GAACAAAATGAGGAGCAGATCTAAGTGGCAATGATGCAGAGACTGAGCTCATTATATAGGGGCCAGCAGAGCTTGATACAACTTGTAATAAGGACGCGCAAATGAAGCCATGGGGACAAAGAGATGACAATCCCGCACTGAATAACAGAAATGTCGACTTACTCTACTATAACGGTAGAAGGGGGGGACTGAGGCAGAACACGCTCGTGATCAAACATGCAGCAACTGTGCGTTAAAATTACACAAAGGATGATGAAATCATAGGCTATGTAACACCTCCCCACAAAGAAAAAAGAAATTTACAAAGGAAATTTCTTATTACTCTAAAACAATCTGTATAAGGCATTACAGACCATGCAAAGGTCTTTCCTAATGTTACAAAACATGAGATCTCCCTAGCACGTTCAGTCATAGGTACTTGCCAGTATCCCTTTAACAAATCAAACTTACTTATGTACCTAGCCTTTCCGATCTTGTCTATGCAATCTTCCACACGAGGGAGAGGGTAAGTGTCTGTTTTGGTTATCTGATTAACACGTCTGTAGTCGATGCAAAACCTCTGTGACCCACCTGGCTTAGGGACTAGAGTGACAGGATAACTCCACTCGCTCTGACAGGGCTCAATCATCTTGTGGTCCAACAGGTAGCCAAGCTCCTTCTGGATGAGAGGAACTTTCACTGGGTTCACACGGTAAGGAGGCAATTTAATTGGCTTTGCGTCTCCAACATCGACATCATGCATCAACACAGTGGTTCTTCCTGGAGTGGCACGGAACACTTGCGGGTACTCCTGCAGTAATGCCGAAAACTCCTGCCTTTCCTTGGGTGGTAGATGAGAAAGCTTAGTCTGGAGATCATTCATGATATCAGGATTCTTCCCCAAACTATCACTCAGGCTCATACTGCACGGGAGAGCTTCACTTGCAGACTCGGGTGGAACAGCTACAGTGCAGACTGGATTATTTTCGTCCCGCCTGTGATATAACTTTAGCATGTTGATGTGACATAGTTGCTTGCTCTTTCTACGATCTGGTGTGGCGATGACATAGTTGACATCACTGAGTTTCTTCTCCACCAAATAAGGGCCACTAAACTTGGCTTGAAGAGGTTGCCCATGAACTGGTAGCAGAATCAAAACCTGATCTCCTGGCTGAAAGTGGCGTAACCTGGACTTCTTATCATACCAAGTCTTCATCTTCTCCTGAGCAGCTCCTAAATTCTCTCTCGCCAGCTGTAAAGCAGTGGACAGCCGTTCTTTGAACTTCATCACATACTCCAGCAGGTTGACGTCATCTTCCTCCGACAGCCAGCATTCCTTGAGTAACTTAAGGGGTCCTCTTACTTCATGGCCAAACAGTAGTTCAAAAGGTGAGAAGCCCAGTGATTCATTTGGAGATTCTCTTGCAGCAAACACAACGAATGGAAGACCTTTATCCCAGTCTTTCTGATGTTCCAAACAGTATTTCTTGAGCATCGATTTGAGTGTTTGATGATATCTCTCCAACGCTCCTTGGGTCTGGGGATGGTAAGCTGAAGACGTGATCTGGGTGATGCCCAACTCTTTCAGAGACTGCTTGAAAACATTTGACATGAAATTACTTCCTCGGTCTGACTGTACCTCCTTGGGCAGACCAAACTTTGTGAAGAACCCTAGCATTTCCTTAACCACGTTCTTTGCTGAGATGTTTCTAAGTGGAATGGCTTCAGGATAACGAGTAGCCATATCAATCAGGGTCAACACATAAGAAAATCCTGAAGAAGTCTTAGGAAGAGGGCCCACAATATCCACCAACACACGGGTGAAAGGCGCCTCAAAAGGAGGAATGGGAACTAGAGGTGCAACCTTTTCGGTCTGATTACACTTCCCCACAACTTGACAGGTGTGACAAGACTTACAATACCAGGAAACATCCCTGAAGATACCTGGCCAGTAGAAGTGTTTCAAAATGCGTGCCACAGTCTTCCTCACTCCAAGGTGTCCTGCCAAACTGGAATCATGAGCCACTCTAATGATATCCTGCCTACAAACACGAGGGATGACAACTTGATGTACAACCTCCCATTCACAGTCGGCTGATGCTGTTGGGGGTCTCCACTTCCTCATAAGTACTCCTGACTTTACATAATAACAAGTAGAAGCACCAGCTGACTCTTCCTCACTGCAAGCAGAGTTAGCTAGACCTTTCAACTCAGGGTCAGCAACCTGCAACTCAACCAACTCTTGACGAGACAAATTATCAACACTACGGGGTACTGCCTCATCTGGTGAGTGGTCCAAATTAGCAAGAAAAGTGTCAGCTAGGATAACATCATCATCATCATTATCCTCTAAATCACCAGTAACTTTAGACTTAGCCCTAGTGACAGCACATGCAGGGAACACATCAGGGACATCACAATCCTGGGACGCAGCCACTGGCTCACTAGACAACTGAGGAGCTGGACACACTTGACTTCCACCAATATCATTTCCAAGTAAGAAAGTTACACCTGACATTGGGAGTGTCTCAACCAACCCAACCATAAAAGAACCATTAACAAAACCAGACTCTAAATTCACTCTGCACAGAGGAACAGAGAAGTAATTATTTCCTACACCTTGTAAGATTACAGTTTCATCAGAGGAATTAACATAAGAGCCTAGAACACTGGTCAGCATAAGGGATTGGCAAGCACCTGTATCACGATATATTTTAACTGATTTCCTGTCATTACTGTCCAGAGGACTGACAAAACCATCAGACAGGAAATTAGCACATGAACTCTTGAGAGTGTCACCCACGTTACTGCTCAAAAGAGGAGCTCCATCATGAGAATTTAAGTTACCCCTCAAAGCAGGTTCAGTTAACTCAGTTAAAGAATTCTGGGAACTCTCAAGAGTGGACACTAGACCAATTGACTGAATATTTAAAGACTCCTTTTTGTTCACATCACGCTGTCTCCTGAAACATCTCTCCGTAGTATGACCAAGCTTACTACAATAAGTACATTTACTTTTCTGAAATCTAGAGGTGAAGCTGGTATTTACTTCCTGAGAAACATCATCCTTATTCTCTTTCCTGTTACCTGTACTCTGAGTAGAGGCAACGTACTTACTCTCAGCTTTCCCTTTTTCTCTAGAATATCTCTTGTGAGTGAGAACATACTCATCAGCTAAAACTGCAGCATCAGACAAATTATCTATTCTTCTCTCATCAAGATATAGGCTTACATCTTTACTAATACACCTTTTGAAATCCTCCAGCAAAATCATCTGCTTAAATTTACCAAAATCAGAATCCACATTCTTAGAATTTAACCACTGCTCCAACAAATCTTCTTTGATTTTTGCATACTCAACATGGGATTGCTTATCTTGCTTGTAAGTTGTCCTAAATTTTACTCTATAAGCTTCAGGAACAAGCTCATAGGCCATAAGAATCAAGCTCTTAACTACATCATAATTATCAGATTGATCCTGAGGCAAAGATGCATAAGTTACTTGAGCTTTACCGGTGAGAACAGTTTGAAGGAGTACTGGCCAATACTCCTTAGGCCAATTAAAACCTGTAGCTACCCTCTCAAACAACTGAAAATACTTTGTTAAATCAGATTCATTAAAAGGAGGGACAAGTTTAACATTTTTAGCCACATCAAAATCATAAGAGCTAGATGATCCAGTTCCACCTTGTTTCATGCGATACTCATGGTCTGCCTGAATCCTGGCAAGTTCAACTTGTGCCTCCGCCTCCTTAGCACGAGACTCCTGCAGGGCTAGCTGTAACTTAGCTAATTCAATCTGCGTTTGCTCATTTGGAAGAGTTACATAAAACAAGCTTTCATTAATCATGTCAACAATCTGATCTTTAGAATGATGAGAGCGAACAACAATTCCCAATTGTTGAGCAACAAGCTTAAGTTCATTCTTTGTTCTGTTTTCTATATCAGACACTGTTTGCACATTTGACAAAAAGTCCTTGGCTTCATCAAGTGTAGTAATAGTAGACATAATTAATAAGTAACAGTCACAAAATATCAAGCAATATCCTTATGATAATATCCTGAATATCCTGATATGAGGTCGCCAAATTTATGTTACGGAACAGAGAAAGATAACGTACACTTTAAGTGAGAACACGAAGAGTCACCACTGTCCCGTAAAGTTCCAGGTTCAAAACAAAAGAGTTAGGTAAAATTACAAGTTAAAGTTTAATGCTCAAACTAACAACAAAACATTCAGGACTCATAAGGATAATGTAATGGCAAATAAACAAGTTAAATATATGGTTAACTGCAATAGCCTCTATTAACACGAAATTAGCAAGAGTAAATTTATCTAAGTCAGCCCTGATAAAATGAGATACCAGATAATACTCAGTGAATGCCAGATAAATAATTACAGATACAAACTATTATCAAAAATGACTGACAAAGAACCCTACATAAATTACAAAAACTTCACTAGGCCTACAAGTTAAACTTATGATATACAGTACACGAACAAAATGCAACAATTATACTCAAATTACACACAGCTGCTAGATGTTTGGAGATTTCTTGAGCACTCACAATAATAATATCTGTACAGGGGAGGACAGAGATGTGAACAAAATGAGGAGCAGATCTAAGTGGCAATGATGCAGAGACTGAGCTCATTATATAGGGGCCAGCAGAGCTTGATACAACTTGTAATAAGGACGCGCAAATGAAGCCATGGGGACAAAGAGATGACAATCCCGCACTGAATAACAGAAATGTCGACTTACTCTACTATAACGGTAGAAGGGGGGGACTGAGGCAGAACACGCTCGTGATCAAACATGCAGCAACTGTGCGTTAAAATTACACAAAGGATGATGAAATCATAGGCTATGTAACAATATATATATATATATATATATATATATATATATATGTGTGTGTGTATGTGTGTGTGTGTGTGTGTGTGTGTGTCTTCCACTGATGCTTTTTTATCCAATAATTTTTCCACCCCTCATTTCCCTTATTCTGTTTTTACTTGAACTCTGCACTTTTTCCTCCTTTTCTCTATTCAGCACCTTGCCATATTTTATTGCTCTTCTTCCTTCGCTAAGTTTCTCCCATAATCTTCATATTTCCTCCTCCTTCCAGCTTTACCTGGTTATTCCTCTTCCCTTTCTCTCTCTCCCTATTTTCCAGTCTTTCTTCCGTTTCACTCACTTTTCCTTTAACCTTTTCTCTCCTCGTTCTTTAGTCTTCCTCAGCTTCTCAGTAGCTTCCTTCAGTCTCTCATTCTCCATTTTCCTCTCCTCCTCTTGATTCTCTCCTCGCACTCTGTACAGTTTTTTTCAGGTCAGTGTTTATGTTGATGAACTGCAGACCCGGCATTTAAAAGAACCCTTACTATCACCACCTGCCATCTCGTGTAAATGTTTGCCTTTGTTACGCTCCTCAAGCTCTCTTATTGTCGGCTCTTTCTCTCTTATTTTTCATACACTGGCTTTCTTCCTGTTCCTCTGCATTCATTCTTGTGCAGTTGTTATCATTATCTACAACTAACTTTCTCCTAATTTACTTTTCCTTAACATGACTCTTATTTACTTATACATCCGCTATCTTACTCTCCTAGTTACATGTTTAATATTTCATGCTCACTAATTTCTTAATCCTTTCACACAATATGAATTTTGTCTTCTGGTGTCGGAGTGAAGAATGTTAGTGCCGGTAGACAGTGCGTATCGAGTAATACGATGCGGTACGTCATAATTACCAAAAGTAGAATTAAGAAACGAGTTGTCTGACTCAGTTTACCGATTGTCAAGTAAATGGCGCTTGTATCAATTATGTTGTTAATCACACCATCACAAAAACTACACTCTTTTTACCCTAACTTGGCCTGAAATGCTGTCTCTCCATCTTCAGTGCAGAGTAATAACGAGACATTAACATTAAAATATGATACTAGTCATGAGCCAGATGAGATGCCCAGTATAATTATTTTTCTTGCCCTTGAGGTACTGTACGTGAAATAAGCTGCATAAGGGCCAAAATTTGGGCCAGGTTAAGGATAAAAGGGTACGATATCCACCGTGGAAGGCTGTGTTGGAGTGGCAGCCATTCCATTCAGCTAAGGAAAGGAGTTTTAAAATAATAAATTGTTCTCACAAAAACAAGTATTCACTGATGCAGGAAATGAATGCAAAACGTTAAATGATATACCTTCCATCTTCTTCCCCCCCCCCCCGACACACACACACATACATTTCCCCCCCCTTATTCAAAATGCAACCAATCACCATTAAATTCCCCAAACATCCCCACAACCACCACACACTGCCACCAGCCCTTGTGATAATTGGCCACAAGTTAAATATCTCACCACATAAAATAGCCACGTTATCACCGGTATCTGGCAGATATTTACTTGTTGTTTAGTGTGTTGCCACACGGGGTGGGGGGGATGGCCAATGACTGTGTGTGTGGGGGCAGGAGAGTAATTAATAACTGGATTTTATTACTAGAATGCTACTCTTGTTTGGTTTTTATGTTGTGGTAAGTGGCTGGTGGGTACTGGAGTTATCATCATCATCATAACTCAATGCTTCTTATTAGGAGGCGGTTGAGCTCGTAAATATAATATGAATGTACTGTATATATATTTATTAATATTGTTACTATTAATAGTAATAGCATTAGTATTAATAGTAGTAGTCGTAGTAGTACTGGTATTATTATTCATTAGAGATATAGTGATAATCCACTTATGTCAACAACAACAAAAGCTACTACAGAAATAACTACAAGTCCCATTACTACAACAAAATCAGCAACAAGTAGCACTATTTCAAGTCAGCATGTGCAATAAGTATTACACAGTAATGTAGTTATCACTGTGTAATGTATATGTGTATTGGGTGTATACGTACTTATGTAGCTGTATGTGTAGTATTTCATCACACAATTCACAGTGTCAGTCAAGGGTTGGATCTGTCCTTCCTGTAGATTTGTTTTAAAATATTTTCACATTTACCTCTCTGTTTCTTTTGCTTATCCCTCTTCTCGCTGTCTCTTCTCTTCCATGTGACCATTCATTCATTCCCTCGTTAAATATTTCTCACTGGTTTGGGTGTTTCTAAGCTCTACCTTACCTTCCAACTCTTCTTCCCTTTCCTCCCTTAATCGTAAATATAAAAGTAAAAAGAACATGCCAGTTCAATTTGCTCTCCTAATTCGTCTAACTTGTTTTTGTTCTCCTTTTTTTTTTGTGTGTGTGGAATATTAACTTCACGGAGCCTGTATATAAGCAGAACCTGGTGAGTCCCAAAAGTTTAGTCGTAAGCTTTGGAAAATATAATTTGGAAAACTATACATACATTTTCTTTCTTTATTTAACAACCATTACCAGATGTCCAGGTTCATTTACACATCTTCCAGCATGCCGGTAATGAGAGAGAGAGAGAGAGAGAGAGAGAGAGGAGAAAGGGGAAGGCATGAGAAGGAAGATGAATTAGAGGGAAGAAAAATGATATGAAATTGGGTGAAGTAAGTACTGATGTTAAGTGATGTAAATGTCACGGGGTTTTTATAATATCGCGGAGTTTTTAAAAATATATGCTTAAATATTATTCAATTGATATTAATATTCAATAATATTAAAGAGCAGGGACAATGATTGTCTTGCTAAATCGTGCAACGATTCTCTAAGAACGAGAATTTAAAAACTTTCTCAACAGTACACAGCAGAGACTAATTACTCACAATTGCTGAATTACTGTACTGTTAGCCTCTGGAGAAAGTTACTTCACCCCTGACAATAAATAACTAATACTAATAATAATATCAGGCTCTTGCTGGTGCTTTAACTCCTATCTGGCACAACGGATTTTAAGTTAATACAACAAGACTGGTCTAAGTACCAGTTATGAAGGCAAACGTTTATGCAAGCTAGGAGCTATATGGAAAATAAGCTTAATTTGGAGAAATGAAACAAGATTTTACTTTACATTAAGCTCAAGAAAAAGAACTGTTAAATTTATTGATTACAAAAAATAAATTTAACGTTACAATTCAAATCAAATTAATGAGATGCACTCACTCACTCACACAAAAGCTAAATACTTGCGCCTAAAAAAAAAAAACACCTTAACTAAACTCTTAAGACTAAAAAATACAAAAAAAGAAATACTGTAGTCGATGAATGCTTTGTATCACCCAAGGGGTGGGAGTTTGGAGAAACTGTCTCAGTGGAGTCTGGATGCTAGGGACCTCTTCTCTCGCACTTCTGGAGCACAGGACCTCTCTCCGTCAGAGCAACAACTAGACTGCCTTCAAAATACATTGTATGGGCAGGACGCACAAGCCACCGGAAGAAGGCGTGGCTAACGGTTTAGGCAAGCAGAGGCGAGCGATAAAGAAACAATTGTATCGCTCAGTAGAGCACTTAGTGACGTGCATTAAATCAGTCACTTTTGAAAGTGACGAATGTTTTGAAAAGTATACTCCGAAATGGAGAGAGAAACGGTTAACTGAGCGATACACAGTGAGTTTTCCACTAATAGTTCGTGGCTTCTCACAAAAGGGAAATGTCGCGAATTGATTCGTGACATTACGCCCCTACAAAATTAAATTTTTTCCTTATGGGAAAAAATTTGAGGATATATATATATATATGTACACATCCTAAGTCATTCACACAAGATTCACACTGTGGTGTGTGTGCTATCCTGCTACAGGAGAAAGTCGCAGTCGCCAGTGAGCGAAAAAAACCTCGTATTTACGTTAATAGAAGCAAGCTTGAGGGAAAAACTCCGTGACGACGGTGAAAATCCTGTACTCAGGTCAAACTGAGCGAAAAGTCGCTACATTTACACTGACAACTAATTGTTGTGTAGTGTGATGTATGTAATACACGGTGTAGGTGTGACAGTTGTAGTGTGACTGTACCTATGTGTAAAATGACACAATAATAATAATATGACGACGACGAAGGCAGAGGAGAAGAGGCGGCAGCGTGTGGCAGACGATCAGCTGGGCCGCACAGCAAAACTGCTACACCCATTGCTGAACCTGCAAAACCAATTAAGGTGGAGCATCAAAAGTGTCAATGAGACAAAATTCTTATTACGTTACAATCACTCTCTCTGCCTAGCAATCAGTACATGCTACGAAAAGTACACTCGAGGTGGCCATTAATTTTAGCACACAATTAGTGTCAGCAAGTTGAGAATCCTTGTGCAAACTCGGGTCTTCCATAGCCTCGAACTGCACACGGGTCCTCAACCTGTGCCTTAACCTACAGTTCTTATATTAATATCGGAGAGCTGAGAATCCTTGTGCAAACTCGGGTCTTCCATAGCCTCAAGTCGCCTCTGCGGAGTTCTCTCTCGAACTTCCCCCTTAACCTACAGTACTTATATTAGTATCGGGAAGCTGAGAATCCTTGTGCAAACTTGGGTCTTCCATAGCCTCAAGTCGCCTCTGCGGAGTTCTCTCTTCGAACTTCCCCCTTAACCTACAGTACTTATATTAGTATCGGGAAGCTGAGAATCCTTGTGCAAACTTGGGTCTTCCATAGCCTCAAGTCGCCTCTGCGAAGTTCTCTCTTCCCCCTTAACCTACAGTACACGTGTATGTACAGGCCCTGGACATACTGTGTCCTGTGGGGCCAACAAGTGAGACGTCAGGTCTACACTTTTGACTGAGAACCAGGCTAGTCCTTGGATTACTCAAATCTCTGAGGATGCCTATCACGGAACCCAGCATACAACAACTGCCCATGTTAGTCAGCAGTTAGTAGGCGAGACATCAGGTCTGCACCTACGTTATCACTTCCTTTGATGTATCTCACAACAAGGTTAAACTGCTGTAAATACAGTGTCCAGCGTGTCAATCTTGCATTAGCCGTCTTGGTCGTGCTAAGACTAGTGAGTGGCATATGGTCAGTTTCCAGAACAAATGATGCCCCAAATAAATAATAAAAATATTTTTTTACACCATCAACCACAGCCAAGAGTTCCTTCTCAACAGTACTGTAATTCCTCTCGGCGGGTTTTAGCCTACGGCTGTGGTATGCCACTGGGAAGATTCCACCTTCCGATTCCTGCATCAATACGGCACCTACTCCATCTTGTGAAGCATCAGTGCGCAGTATGAAAGGTTTGCTGGAATCAGGCAACTGCAAAATGGGCTCCTTGCACAACATATTCTTGAGGGTGGCAAAGGATCTCTCTTGCACTTCTCCCCATTCAATGGTGTTTGGAGCATATTTCCGTAGCACTTCGTACAACGGTTGGGCAATGAGAGCAAAGTTGGGGATAAAACTCCTATAATATCCCACTAGGCCAAGAAATGCCCTAACCTGTTTCTTGGTCACGGGTCTCGGGGCTTCTCTAACCTTCCTGATCTTGTCACCCTGACACCTGCAATGGTTGTTGCCAACAATATGACCGAGGAACTCCACCTCACTGTGAGCAATCTTGCATTTGCTAGGCTTCACAGTCATGTTGAAACTCTGGAGTCTACTGAAGACAATTTCCAAGAGTCTGAGGTGCTCCTCCAATGTGGCGGAGTGAACGAGGACATCGTCAACGAACATCTCTATTCCTACAACACCATGGAGCACTTGTCTCATGGCACGACTGAATACTGCTGGGGAATTGGTAAGTCCAAATGGGAGGACTTTATACTGGTACAACCCCCCAGGAGTAACAAAGACAGTGAACTGTCGACTCTCAGGATGAAGGGGAATCTGGAAGAATCCCTTCGCTAGGTCGAGCTTCGTGAAATATCGTGACCCTGCCAGCTTGGAGAAGATGGCAATATGGTCACCCATTGGCTCAGCATCCACTTTGGTGATTGTATTGAGCCTTCTATAGTCACCACAAATCCTGACTCCACCATCTTTCTTGCGGACTACTACCATCGGACTACAGTAAGGAGATGAGGACTTTTCGATAATGCCTGCAGTCTCCATGTCAGCAATTTCCTTATCTACTGCACCCTGTAGTCGCATGGGAATCGGATATGGCTTAACCTTTATAGGAGCATTGCTGGTCAACTCAATTTTATGACACGCAACCTTTGCAAGTCTAGATTGGTCTGAGAAGACATCAGCATACTGACAGAGCAGTGACCATAAGGCATTTTGGTCTCCTACTGCTAAATCAGGGTTAAGTAAAACATCTCCGCAGACAGTCTCTTCCTGATGGGACTGAGTGGTTAAGGGCTCGTCATCATGGTCATCAGCTGGGATCACTGCAGCTGCCCCGGTTTCTTCCAGTGGCTGGTCACTATCATCAGCTACTTGTAGGCCAGTCTCCTCGGGGTCTGACTCATGATAAGCCTTCAACATGTTAATGTGGAACCTTTTACGAAGATTCCCCATCTGTATTATGTAGTTGAGGTCTGAAATGCGCTCTACTACATCGAATGGACCCTTCCACTGCGCCAACAACTTGTTCTGGGCAGTGGGGAGTAATACCAAGCATTTATCGCCTGGACTAAACTTCCGAAGCTTTGCCTTCTTATCGTAATAAGCCTTTTGAACTTCCCGTGCCTTGGTCAGTTCTTCCTTAGCTAACTCGCACGTCGACTGGAGGCGGTCAGCCAAATCAAGGACGTAGGTGTAGGTGGTCTTGACTTCAGGGTCGGGTTCTTCATCGTCCCATAACTCACGAAGGACTTGAAGTGGGCCCCGGACCGACCTCCCATACACCAGTTCAAAGGGTGAGAATTTCAATGAATGCTGTGGGGCTTCTCGATAAGCAAATAGAAGAGGAGCAATGAACCGCGGCCATTCCTTTGGCTGTTCGGCGGTCATGCACCTCAACATCTTGAGAGTTCCATTGAACCTCTCACACAACCCGTTACACATGGGATGATACGGCGTAGTTCGTAAGCCTCGGATGGACAGCAACCTGACCGTTTCTTTCATCATTGCCGAAGTGAACTGCGAACCCCGGTCGCTTAAGACCTCCTTAGGGATACCTACACGACAGAACACTTCAATTAATGCCTCTGCAACAGTGACGGCCTCTATATTCTTAAGGACCATGGCTTCAGGCCACCGTGTGCTGAAATCAATTATAGTGAGGATATACTTTGATCCATCACTAGCCCTAGGAGAGATTGGCCCAACTATGTCAACTGCTACTCTCTTGAACGGTTCAGAGATTATGGGCATTGGCTTCAATGGCGCAGGACGGACACGTCCCCAGTCAGTGGTACACTGACACACATCACAGGAACGTACGAGCCTCGTTATTTCCCGTCCCATTCCTGGCCAGAAAAAGTCAGCATGGATGCGGTCAGAGGTCTTCTTTTGACCCATGTGACCTCCCATCGCTGAACAGTGACCTAATTCAAACACTCCTCAGCGATACTTTGCAGGAACGACAAACTGCAGTCGAACCTTACCCTGGGGTGTCTGTGACTCACGGTACAGCCGTCCTCGCTTACGAAGGAACCTGGCTTGTCTTCCCCGTGAATACTTGATCACTTTACCCTCCAGCTTCTTGCGCACTGAGGCAAGTGTCGAGTCAGTCTGTTGCTCTTGGACAACATCTTGACTACGAATCAGATCTTGCGGCGTTGCGACGGTCAACGGAGTGACGCGATTTGGAGCCTTGGCCATGGCTCGTGTTATTGCAGCAGCCGAAGTCTGAGTAGCAACATGTACGGCACAACTATTTTTGATGCCAGCGATGTTGCCTAATATGAGGTCAAATAGAGGTTCTGGCATGACAACTGCAAGTGTCGTACCAGTATAAAATGGAGATGCCACCTGAATACGTGCCTCAGGGAACAATCTCACTGATCCATCAATAAGTCTAACTTGGATCTGTCGACCTGTATACTCATCAGGCCGAACTAAACTCTGCTTAACAGAGCAACCTGAGGAACCATTGTCCCTCAGGACATTTACAGAAACACCTGCGACAGACCCTGGCTGAACAAGAAAGGCAGTGTTGCTGGTGGAAGGGTCTGAGGAGGTAGCAGCCAGTCATTCATGAGACTGCGGAACAACCAATGCAGCAAACGTGGCGCCCTGGGAACTAGGTGTCTGAGGAGAGTTCATGGTCGGAGGGGGACTTGTGAACTGTTGGGAGGTACCTGTACTGGTAGAGATGGCACCACCGGGTACTTGTGGAATGAAGGCTGCATTTGCCTCCTGCCTCCGATACACTAATTGACCTGACTGAGGGTTACGTGGCTTGTCCTTGTATTGCTGCTGCTGCTGCTTGGGGAACTGCTGCTGGTTGGGGTGCTTGTTGTACCGCTTCCAAGCAGGCTGCTGTGTATTTTGCCCCTGGTCCTTCTGTGGTTTGCTTGGACCTTGACCATTACTCTGAGAACGGCCTTGGTGCTGGGATTCAGTCTGAGACGGCTTCCCAGACTTGGCAGTATCTTTTCTGCTCCAGGTGTTTTGCTTATGAGTTTGATACCCGTATGCAGTAAAGAATGCGTCAGCCTTTTCTGCCATTTGGCTGGCATCTTTCACCTGGCAGATCTTAAGCTGTGCTATGAGCTCAGCAGGCCACGACCTCTCAAGCTGTGTACGCAGCATAAGGTCAATTATCCCCTCACGCGTGGAAGGAGTTTCATCTTTCTCCATCCACTCATTTAAGTAAGCTGTGAGACGATCAAGGAACTGAACAGCTGTCTCCTTGTCTTGGAGACGAGCTCGCATGAACTGAACTTTGGCGTCGTCTACTGTGAGACCATACGCCTTAATGAGAGCAGCTTTCATCATCTCACATGTGAGATTGTCTCCACGAATTCTGTGGAGAATATCGAGGGCAGGGCCCTCAAATAGGCTAAGAAACTGAAGCCGCTTAGGTGCCTCATCCAGTTGATACATGTCTGCCATGTCCTCAAAACGAGCTATGTACGGCTCGATTCGCTCGCTTTCCTTGTATGAAGGAAGCTTGATGCATGGGGTCGCCAGGACATGTGCAGGGAGAACGCTCGTGGAGCTTGGACCAACTGCACCAGACGTGTCTGAAGCCAAGGAATCTCGCTTGAGCTTCAGCACTTCAAGTTCATGTTTTTCTCGTGCCTCTCGCTCGGCACGTTCGTGTTCTCGTTCTCTGTCTCGTTGTTCACGCTCGTATTCGCGCTGTTCACTCTCGTATTCGCGCTGTTCTCGCTCGTATTCGCGCTGTTCTCGCTCGAATTCGCGCTGAATCTTACGCTCTTCACGGGCATCATTCTCGCGCTGCTGCTCCTGATTATGCCGTGAGAGTATATACTCTTTAATTTCGATTGGGTCCGAAAGACCCATTTCTTTGGCTTCCTGTAAAAATACAGTAGTAGCCATGGCGCTAATTTATTAAGCAACCCGAAACTGAGCACTGACTGCTTCGCAAATGAATGCTAATGACACAAGTAAACAGTACAGAGACAAGCTAGTGGTGACCAGTCTTATCTAGTTAACTGGCAAAGAATAAATCAAAAATGTAAATGACTGGGATGACTCAATAATGAACACAATGGGTACGGCGACTTCCCAGGAGCGAATAAAATCGTCTGGCGTTACCAAGAATAAACTAGAGTTAAGTACTCTATTGATTAATAAAGCAAAAATTCACTTGCTAAATCAACGGTAACCACCAGTAAACTTGTGCCTATAAACTTTAATGATAAATACCTAAATATGAATGAGTGAGCACTATCTCGTGAATAGCTTTATAGCTAGGAGTTAATATCCTGGAATGAGGTCGCCAATTGTCACGGGGTTTTTATAATATCGCGGAGTTTTTAAAAATATATGCTTGAATATTATTCAATTGATATTAATATTCAATAATATTAAAGAGCAGGGACAATGATTGTCTTGCTAAATCGTGCAACGATTCTCTAAGAACGAGAATTTAAAACTTTCTCAACAGTACACAGCAGAGACTAATTACTCACAATTGCTGAATTACTGTACTGTTAGCCTCTGGAGAAAGTTACTTCACCCCTGACAATAAATAACTAATACTAATAATAATATCAGGCTCTTGCTGATGCTTTAACTCCTATCTGGCACAACGGATTTTAAGTTAATACAACAAGACTGGTCTAAGTACCAGTTATGAAGGCAAACGTTTATGCAAGCTAGGAGCTATATGGAAAATAAGCTTAATTTGGAGAAATGAAACAAGATTTTACTTTACATTAAGCTCAAGAAAAAGAACTGTTAAATTTATTGATTACAAAAAATAAATTTAACATTACAATTCAAATCAAATTAATGAGACGCACTCACTCACACAAAAGCTAAATACTTACGCCTAAAAAAAACACCTTAACTAAACTCTTAAGACTACAAAATACAATAAAGGAAATACTGTAGTCGATGAATGCTTTGTATCACCCAAGGGGTGGGAGTTTGGAGAAACTGTCTCAGTGGAGTCTGGATGCTAGGGACCTCTTCTCTCGCACTTCTGGAGCACAGGACCTCTCTCCGTCAGAGCAACAACTAGACTGCCTTCAAAATACATTGTATGGGCAGGACGCACAAGCCACCGGAAGAAGGCGTGGCTAACGGTTTAGGCAAGCAGAGGCGAACGATAAAGAAACAATTGTATCACTCAGTAGAGCACTTAGTGACGTGCATTAAATCAGTCACTTTTGAAAGTGACGAATGTTTTGAAAAGTATACTCCGAAATGGGAGAGAGAAACGGTTAACTGAGCGATACACAGTGAGTTTTCCACTAATAGTTCGTGGCTTCTCACAAAAGGGAAATGTCGCGAATTGATTCGTGACAGTAAAGTGTGAGGAATGTGCCAAGTAAGCACTGGTGAGAAGGTATAACTGAAAAATTATAGAGTTTGTAAAGAGATGTGAGATGTGTGAAAAAAAATGTCTGAGAAGTGAGATGTAAGGAGGTACAAAATATGTCAGGATGTGTGTGTGTGTGTGTGTGTGTGTGTGTGTGTGTGTGTGTGTGTGTGTATGTGTGTGTGTGTGTGTGAATGTGTGTGTGTGTGTGTGTGTGTGTGTGTGTGTGTGTGTGTGTATGTGTGTGTGTGTGTGTGTGTGTGTGTTTGTGTGTGTGTGTGTGTGTGTGTGTGTGTGTGTGTGTGTGTGTGGACAGCTGCTGTGGTAGTAGGAAAGGTGAATAAAGGCTTTTCTGAGGTTTGAAATGCGAGAGAAAGTTGATGATGAAATACGTGTGAGGTGGGACTAGTGTGACGTGTAGAGAAAAGTGAATGTGAGATAAAAAGTAAATTGGTTTGAGGTAGGGCGGAGTTGTGAGAGAAAAATTATTGAAGGACGTAGGAGATGAAGGTGTTAAAAGTGTGAAGTATGAAGTGTTAGGTAAGGGAAATGTGAAGTGTTATATGAGCTAGTATAAAGACGTGGGTGGTGTGAATATGTGAGGTGTGACATGGTGGACCATTTACGTGGTAAATGGCCACCAACTGGAGTAACTAAGTCCAGTGTGAAAATTCTTGGCCTATGTGTCCTGCCTTTCTTTTACAGTAATTTATTTCTCTCAGTGCTGAATTGAGAGAGAGAGAGAGAGAGAGAGAGAGAGAGAGAGAGAGAGAGAGAGAGAGAGAGAGAGAGAGAGAGAGAGAGAGAGAGAGTGGAGGGGACAAAGGGTTCCACTCGACCATGTAACGGAACAATATTGAAAGTAGATCCCATCACTTGTTATGCCTGTATTTTGTAACTGACAGACGCCCAGCACAACCAGCTCGCAGGTTCGAGTCATTTTTCACAGTCAGTGGAATGCGAGAGAACTAAGGATTAAAAACAAAACATATCACGTTTACAGTATACATGTTTGTGTGGAAACAGAATTTACAAGAGGTAAAACTATGTTGCTGTGAAACTGAGAGAGAGAGAGACTGCCTCTTTGTCATTTACTAAAAGAGTGAATCTGCCTCTTTGTCCTTTACCCAGCAGCCTCTATTCCTATTCTCCCCCTCAGTCTCTCTTCCTCGTCTCCCTCTCGTCCAGTCTCCTCCTGTCTCCCCCTTCTCTGTCAGTCCCGCCCTCCCTCCCTCCGTCCCTTCTCCCGGTCTTTCATATCCTAAGTCACAAGTGTCCTATATTCTCATAAGCTCCTTCATGTCCCTGTTTACCCGCGAGCCAGCGAACATTTCTTTTCGCAAACATGTCTGATATCGGATGTTTCTGTCAGCGAACGATGTCACCAGCGAACGTTTTTGTCGGTGAACGTTTGTACCAGTCAGGAAATTCAGGTAACGCAGTTCTGGGTTTCAGACGAGGCTCTTTGTTGATGAAGGGTGTAAATTTTGGGGTGTAACTTGTTTTTCGTGGTTTAGTCTACCTTGTCTTTTTTGTAGTAATGTATGATTGTGTGTGTGTGTGTGTGTGTGTGTGTGTGTGTGTGTGTGTGTGTGTGTGTGTGTGTGTGTGTGTGTGTGTCACAAAATAAACAGGACTTTCGCTGAGACAGTGGAGGGAGGGAGGAAGTAGGAAAGGAATGAAAGATGGAAGAAAAGGAAGAAGAAAGGAAGGAAGAATGAAAAACGTTAGGAAAGGGGGAAGGAAAGAGGGAAGGAAGGAAGGAAGGAAAGAAAGGAGGTGCGAAGGAAGGAGGGGAGGAAGGAAGGGAGAAGGGAAGTCGACATATAATGAAAATGGCTGGTGGAAAGGAAAGTTGGTGGGAAAGAGAGGAAGGAAAGAAGAGATATATGGGAATCGGAGTAGGACGTGGAGGAGGAAGTAGCGAAAGACCTAGAAGACTGGCACAGAAAGGAAACGACAGAAGAAGAAAGGGAGGGATGAAGAAGTAAGGAAGGAGAAGTAGGTTGGAAAGGAAACGACAGAAGAATAAAGGGAGGGATGGATAAGTAAGGAAGGAGAAGAAGGTTGTGAGAGAAAGAAGTGAAAGAAAAAGAGAGACAGAATTATAATATGAATTAAGAGAGAGTAAAGCAACAACGGAGGAAGGTGGTATGGGAGAGGTAGCGCCGGCACTCGATTACAGTGGCCATGTCAAGCCAAATGTCTGTTGACACCTGACTGTAATGTAATTTTCAGTTTTATTGGAAATGGATTACAGAGAGAGAGAGAGAGGGAGGGGGGGCAGAGGTTGTTACCTGGAATATCTTGAAACTGTGGCATGAACCGAGTCCTTCAAGGGAAAATTTCAGGAGAATCGATGCGGACGGTAGCCTCAGTGTTATCCAGTAACGATATACAGTGTGTAAATTAACTGTTAAAATAACACACACACACACACACACACACACACACACACACACACACACACACACACACACACACACACTTGTAGACTACGATATTTATTGTTAATGAATGCTTAATTATTTACATTCACTCCTCCCGCATGCTTGTGTAGGTGTCAGTGCCTGCCCTTCCACTTTACTTTTCTACCTCCTATGTGCCTTTCCCATTCCCCTTGTGTGTGTGGGGGGGGTGCAGTAATGACTCCAAGCCGTTGTCATTCCTTATATCATCCAAGCCAATTATGTTATTCAACATCTGATCCTGAAATTTAGTCATGCGAGGCACTGCCTGGCGAAAGCTCATGACAATAATCAAGGCATTAGTTATTCTGGCTTGGGATGGCCAGGATGGCGATCATGACATGGCAATGTTGGCGTGGTAATAACACACGTGTCCGACTAATGTTTACGCAGCGCTATGTCCACATGCTGAGACCACAATGTCTGGAAAATATTCTCACAGCATTGTGTAAAGGGTGGCGGGGGAAGAAGCACTAAGGTGAGAGAATGGACTATGCTGAATATGGTAATAACGTACCACAGTTCTTCTTTCTGCCAGAGGGAGGAGTAGCTTTATGAACTCATTGGTGCTGAAAAGAGAAAGTCTGAAAATGGGTTAAAAGGTCAGTAGGAATAAAAAGTGTACTATAATTAACAGAATATATTTGGTCCCTGATAGTTACTACAAGAGATGAATGGATAGAATGTGTAGGAATACAGCCTGCATACAGAAAGGATATGATTCAGACAGTAAGATACTACTGAAACTATTGAGGGATTAAAAGAAAAAGTAATATCAGGAAGAGTATATTCTCCTCCCTCTCTCTCTCTCTCTCTCTCTCTCTCTATATATATATATATATATATCATCATCAGCCGTTTGAGTATCCACTGCAGGACCAGCCTATCCCGGCCGAAGTCCAGATGATACAGCCAATGTATCTCTACCAAGTGGCTTAGGCTGTCTAGTAGAGATTGTATGTAGAGTGAGAAGTGCTTGTTAGTGTAATTGTAGTGTTGGAGTGGGTTTGGATGTGTGTGTAGTCTGTGAACCAAGTGTAATCGGCCCGCGCAAGCCGACTGGGTCAAGCATACTTTATAGTAAGCGACACTGGTTCAACCACAGCACCCCTGGCGTCCGCCAATGCAGTACGTGGCCGGGTGAACACTCCCAAAGTTTATTACCCTGGCGGGGCGCGAACCCTGTCTTACCCGTGTACGAAACGCACACTCTACCACTGCACCACAGAGGCTCCTACTGTATATATACATACATACGTATATATATATATATATATATATATATATATATATATATATATATATACATACGTATATATATATATATATATATATATATATATATATATATATATATATATATATATATATATATATATATATATATATATATATATATATATATATATATATATATATATATATATTGTTACATAGCCTATGATTTCATCATCCTTTGTGTAATTCTAACGTACAGTATGCTGCATGTTTGATCATGAGCGTGTTCTGCCTCACTCCCCCTTCCCTCCCTTATACGAGTAGTAGAGTACGTCGTTCTTTCTGTTGTTCAGAGCAGGATTGTCAACTCTTTGTACCCTATGGCTTCATTTGCGCGTCCTTCTTACAAGTTGTATCAAGCTCTGCCGGCCCCTATATAATGAGCTCAGTCTCTACATTAATTGCCACTTAGATCTACTCCTCATTTTGTTCACATCTCTGTCCTCCCCTGTACAGTTGTTATTATTGTGAGTGCTCAGGAAGTCTCCAACCATCTAGCAGCTGTGTAATTTGAGTATGAGTGTTATTACATTTTGTTCTTGAGCTGTATAGCATAAGGTGTTGATTCGTAGGCCTAGTAAAGTTTTTGTAATTCATATTGTCAGCCAGTGGTAATAATATTTTGTATCTGTAATAATATATCTTGCATTCACTGAGTATTAGTTGGTTTTCTCATTTTATCAGGGCTGACTTAGATAGATTTACTCTTGCTAGTTTCGTGTTAATAGAGGCTATTGCAGTTAACCATATATTTAACCTGTTTTTTTTGCCATTACATTATCCTCATGAGTCCTGAATGTTTCGTTGTTAGTTTGAGCATTAACTTTAACTTGTAATTTTACCTAACTCTTTTGTTTTGAACCTGGAACTTTATGGGACAGTAGTGATTTTTAGTATTCTCACTTAAAGTGTACATTATCTTTCCCTGTTCCGTAACATAAATTTGGCGACCTCTTATCAGGATATTCAGGATATTATCATAAGGATATTGCTTGATATTTTGTGACTGTGATTTATTCATGATGTCTACTATTACTACGCTTGATGAAGCCAAAATTTTTTTGTCAAATGTGCAAACAGTGTGTGATGTTGAAAACAGAACAAAGAATGAACTTAAGCTTGTTGCTCAACAATTGGGAATTACTGTTCGCTCTCATCATTCTAAAGATCAAATTGTTGACACGATTAATGAAAGCTTGTTAAATGTAACTCCTCCACATGAGCAAACGCAGATTGAAATAGCTAAGTTACAGCTAGCTCTGCAGGAGGCTCGTGTTAATGAAGCTGAGTTTCAGGCTCGTGCTAAGGAGGCTGAGTCTCAGGCTAAGGAGGCGGAGTCTCAGGCTCGTATTCAGGAGGCTGAGTTTCAGGCAAATGCTAAGGAGGCTGAGTTTCAGGCTCGTGCTAAGGAGGCTGAGTTTCAGGCTCGTGCTAAGGAGGCTGAGTTTCAGGAACAAGTTGAACTTGCTAGGATTCAGACAGACCATGAGTATCGCATGAAACAAGGTGGAACTGAATCATCTAGCTCTGATGATTTTGATGTGGCTAAAAATGTTAAACTTGTCCCTCCTTTTAATGAATCTGATTTAACAAAGTATTTTCAGTTGTTTGAGAGGGTAGCTACAGGATTTAATTGGCCCAAAAAGTATTGGCTAGTACTCCTTCAAACTGTTCTCACCGATAAAGCTCAAGTAACTTATGCATCTTTGCGTCAGGATCAATTTGATAATGATGATGTAGTTAAGAGCTTGATTCTTAAGGCCTATGAGCTTGTTCCTGAAGCCTATAGAGTAAAATTTAGAACAACTTATAAGCAAGATAAGCAATCCCATGTTGAGTATGCAAAAATCAAAAAAGATCTGTTAGAGCAGTGGTTAAATTCTAAGAATGTGGATTCTGATTTTGACAAATTTAAGCAGATGATTTTGCTGGAGGACTTCAAAAGGTGTATTAATAAAGATGTAAGCCTATATCTTGATGAGAGAAGAATAGATAATTTGCCTGATGCTGCAGTTTTAGCTGATGAATATGTTCTCACTCACAAGAGATACTCTAAAGAAAAAAGGAAAGCTGAGAGTAAGTACGTTGCCTCTAGTCAGAGTACAGGTAACAGGGAAGAGAATAAAGATGATGTTTCTCAGGAAGTAAATATCAGCTTCACCTCTAGATTTCAGAAAAGTAAATGTACTTATTGTAGTAAGCTTGGTCATACTACGGAGAAATGTTTCAGGAGACAGCGTGATGTGAACAAAAAGGAGTCTTTAAATATTCAGTCAATTGGTCTAGTGTCCACCCTTGAGAGTTCCCAGAATTCTTTAACTGAGTTAACTGAACCTGCTTTGAGGGGTAAATTAAATTCTCATGATGGAGCTCCTCTTTTGAGCAGTAACGTGGGTGACACTCTCAAGAGTTCATGTGCTAATTTCCTGTCTGATGGTTTTGTCAGTTCTCTGGACAGTAATAACAGGAAATCAGTTAAAATATATCGTGATACAGGTGCTTGCCAATCCCTTATGCTGACCAGTGTTCTAGGCTCTAATGTTAATTCCTCTGATGAAACTGTAATTTTACAAGGTGTAGGGAATAATTACTTCTCTGTCCCTCTGTGCAGAGTGAATTTAGAGTCTGGTTTTGTTAATGGTTCCGTTATGGTTGGGTTGGTTGAGACACTTCCAATGTCAGGTGTAACTTTCTTACTTGGAAATGATATTGGTGGAAGTCAAGTGTGTCCAGCTCCTCAGTTGTCCCGTGAGCCAGTGGCTGCGGCCCAGGATTGTGATGTCCCTGATGTGTTCCCTGCATGTGCTGTCACTAGGGCTAAGTCTAAAGTTACTGGTGACTTAGAGGATAATGATGATGATGATGGTATCCTAGCTGACACTTTTCTTGCTAATTTGGGCCACTCACCAGATGAGCCAGTACCCTGTAGTGTTGATAATTTGTCCCGTCAAGAGTTGGTTGAGTTGCAGGTTGCTGACCCTGAGTTGAAAGGTCTAGCTAACTCTGCTTGCAGTGAGGAAGAGTCAGCCGGTGCTTCTACTTGTTATTATATAAAGTCAGGAGTACTTATGAGGAAGTGGAGACCCCCAACAGCATCAGCCGACTGTGAATGGGAGGTTGTACATCAAGTTGTCATCCCTCGTGTTTGTAGGCAGGATATCATTAGAGTGGCTCATGATTCCAGTTTGGCAGGACACCTTGGAGTGAGGAAGACTGTGGCACGCATTTTGAAACACTTCTACTGGCCAGGTATCTTCAGGGATGTTTCCTGGTATTGTAAGTCTTGTCACACCTGTCAAGTTGTGGGGAAGTGCAATCAGACCGAAAAGGTTGCACCTCTAGTTCCCATTCCTCCTTTTGAGGCGCCATTCACCCGTGTGTTGGTGGATATTGTGGGCCCTCTTCCTAAGACTTCTTCAGGATTTTCTTATGTGTTGACCCTGATTGATATGGCTACTCGTTATCCTGAAGCCATTCCACTTAGAAATATCTCAGCAAAGAACGTGGTTAAGGAAATGCTAGGGTTCTTCACAATGTTTGGTCTGCCCAAGGAGGTACAGTCAGACCGGGGAAGTAATTTCATGTCAAATGTTTTCAAGCAGTCTCTGAAAGAGTTGGGCATCACCCAGATCACGTCTTCAGCTTACCATCCCCAGACCCAAGGAGCGTTGGAGAGATATCATCAAACACTCAAATCGATGCTCAAGAAATACTGTTTGGAACATCAGAAAGACTGGGTTAAAGGTCTTCCATTCGTTGTATTTGCCGCAAGAGAATCTCCAAATGAATCACTGGGCTTCTCACCTTTTGAACTACTGTTTGGCCATGAAGTAAGAGGACCCCTTAAGCTACTCAAGGAATGCTGGCTGTCGGAGGAAGATGACGTCAACCTGCTGGAGTATGTGATGAAGTTCAAAGAACGGCTGTCCATTGCTTTACAGCTGGCGAGAGAGAATTTAAGAGCTGCTCAGGAGAAGATGAAGACTTGGTATGATAAGAAGTCCAGGTTACGCCACTTTCAGCCAGGAGATTAGATTTTGATTCTGCTACCGGTGCATGGGCAACCTCTTCAAGCCAAGTTTAGTGGTCCTTATTTCGTGGAGAAGAAACTCAATGATGTCAACTATGTCATCGCCACACCAGATCGTAGAAAGAACAAGCAACTTTGTCACATCAACATGCTAAAGTTATATCACAGGCGGGAAGAAAATAACCCAGTCTGCACTGTTGCTGTTCCACCCGAGTCTGCAAGTGAAGTTCTCCCATGCAGCATGAGCCTGAGTGATAGTTTGGGGAAGAATCCTGATATCATGAATGATCTCCAGACTAAGCTTTCTCATCTGGCTCCCGAGGAAATGTAGGAGTTTTCGGCATTACTGCAGGAGTACCAGCAAGTGTTCCGTGTCACTCCAGGAAGAACCACTGTGTTGGTGCATTATGTCGATGTTGGAGACGCAAAGCCAATTAAGCTGGCTCCTTACCGTGTGAACCCAGTGAAAGTTCCTCTCATCGAGAAGGAGCTTGGCTACCTGTTGGACCACAAGATGATTGAGCCCTGTCAGAGCGAGTGGAGTTCTCCTGTCACTCTAGTCCCTAAGCCAGGTGGGGTCACAGCGGCTTTGCATCGACTACAGACGTGTTAATCAGATAACCAAAACAGACACTTACCCTCTCCCTCGCCTGGAAGATTGCATAGACAAGATCGGAAAGGCTAGGTACATAAGTAAGTTTGATTTGTTAAAGGGATACTGGCAAGTACCTATGACTGAATGTGCTAGGGAGATCTCATGTTCTGTAACATTAGGAAAGACTTTTGCATGTTCTGTAATGCCATATGGTATGAAGAATGCACCAGCCACATTTCAGAAGCTCATGAATGTTGTAACAGAGGGTTTGGCAGGGTGTGTTGTTTATATTGATGATGTATTAATCTTCAGTGACAACTGGAAAAATCACCTATGCTATGTCAGTAAATTTCTTGAGCGTTTGGTTCAGGCTAATCTTGTAGCTAATTTATCAAAGTGTGAGTTTGGTCAAGCTAAAGTTCAGTACCTTGGGTACGTAATTGGTGAGAGAGAGAGAGAGAGAGAGAGAGAGAGAGAGAGAGAGAGAGAGAGAGAGAGAGAGAGAGAGAGAGAGAGAGAGAGAGAGAGAGAGAGAGAGAAAATGTAATATGGAAGATAAATCACAAAAAAAGAGGGGTTACGAAAGCTTTCTCTCTTAATTCATCCATTTTAACAAACTATACTCCTTTCCCTTTAACTTGGCCTAAAATTTCCATCTCTCTAGCCTGAATAGCCACTAGTAACAATAGACTAACACTAGATAACACTAGAATATCACGCTAGTCACGAAGAAGTGCTGTGGAATGGATATAGAGCCGTAGTACTGTCCTATCCTGCCACTGAGCCACGTGAACTAAACTGCAAAAGGACGAAAATTTGGGCCAAGTGAGATATTTCTTAACATAGCTATATTAATACATTACTTAACACAGTCTATGCAGAGAGCTTTAGTTATGGATGAGTCTCCTTGGTTACTAGTCAAATCAGCCTTTTAATCTAACTACACTGAGCTAAATGGGGTTAGGAATATTTGCCAGCTTAAAATGAACGTACTATAGTGACATTCCATAACTTATCATGATGGATGTGTACAGAGGAGAACTGACGAGCGTGTGTATCCCCCCCCGTGTCTCGGAGCTCACTGTCTTCCCCCCCTCCCACCTGCTTCCTGTTTATATATACCTTCAGTCCCACCTGTTTTCCCGGGTTTTTCCCCTTTCGACAATCGGGAGCAACAGAGTAAAGGGTGGGATTTCTCCAAGGATGGCCTTTATCTCCTTGTTACTGTTCATATTATCTTCGTAAATTCATTCTTTCACTTATTCATTTATCTTTTTCTTTTTGTCTGTCTTTCCTTCTTCTTCCATTCATTCATTCATTCATTCTTCTTCGTCTTATTCTTTTCTTTTTAATCTTATTTTTATTTTTCATTTCTTTTTCTTCTCCTTCCTTTTCCTCCTCCTCCTCCTCCTCCTCCTCTCCTTCTTCTTCTTCTTCTTCTTCTTATTATTATTATTATTATTATTAATAATATTATTATTAGTGTTAGTGTTATTATTACATTCCTTTTCCTCCTCCTCCTCTTATTATTATTATTATTATTATTATTATTAGTGTTAGTGTTATTATTACATCCCTTTTCCTCCTCCTCCTCCTCTTCGTCCATCTTCTATTTCTTTTTTTCCTTCAGCCTTCCATCTGCGTCACTACAAATGCCTACAGCGTTTGTTTTTATTCTTATTCTGGGTACAACGAAGGATTATGGAACACCTACATAATATTCTGGGAAATTTATTGGATTTCTATGACGCCTTCAGTGGGTTCTCAAAAGTTAATGTTCAGTGTCTCATTACTTTTCGTTCACAGGTTGATATTGAGGTTAGGAATAGTGATTGTTTGGGATTTTACTCAGCGTGGTGGCGGAGAGGGACGCCTTCACGTGGTGGCACTGATTTGGTGGGGGGTTAGGGAGCTGCCTGGGTATAAAAACATCACATTATTTCTTCCCTATCCCCCAAAAGTAGGATGGTGGACTGCAGGGAAAACTACTACTACTACTACTACTGCTACTACTACTACTACTACTATCACCACCTTCACCATCACCACTACTACTACTACTCCTATTACTACTACTACCACCATCACCTTCACCATCATCACTACAACTACTACTACTACTACTACTATTACAACCACCACCACCTTCACCATCACCACTACTCTTACTACTCCTACTACTACTACTACTACTACCACCACTACCATCACCATCACCACTACTACTACTACTCCTACTATTACTACTTCCACCACCACTTTCACCACCAGCACTACTACTACTACTACTACTACTACACAACCATCTATTTGTCTTTATTCTTACTCCCAGCAGACGATTATATTCAGCCTATAGAGGAGATTCTTTGTAATATAGGTGTTAATTCGGATGATTTTCTTGCGGTCGATTGGACTTGCAGTTTTCGTGTTAATTTTGATGTAACTGCATACCCGATTCTCCCAAATTTTATATATTCCGTATTTCACACACACACACACACACACACACACACACACACAATCAATCAAATGTGAACCCAGTAGACTGCAGGCTTAATTTGCCCACCTCCTGCAGTTCACAATTTCCCTGAGAGAGAGAGAGAGAGAGAGAGAGAGAGAGAGAGAGAGAGAGAGAACCTGCTATACTCGTTTTGCCCTGACTTAGTTTTAAATTACCGTCTCTCCATCTCGAATTGATACTAGAATATGATGCTAGTCACGAAGAAGTGCTATGGAAAGGATGTAGAGCCGTAGTGCCATCTTCTCCTTCCACTGAATTACATGAAATAAGCTGCAAAAGGACGAAAATCTGAGCCAAGTTAAGGTGAAAAGAGTAGAGCATTAAAAAGAAAAGTATTTAAGTTAGTAAAGAATATTATAAAAGAAAATATGTGAGAGAGAGAGAGAGAGAGAGAGAGAGAGAAATTTTCATTAAGGATAAATGCAAAAAAATAGAATTTAATAACAAACACCAATTTATTGAAAAATGGACAGATAAACATAAGTCAAAACAATTATTATCTTCCAAAATGCTATAGGAATTATTTCACATTCTATAAAAGATAAAAAAAAAAAAAAAGATAAAATGCATATATAAAAAAAGATAGGAATATCCGCTAGGCCTCTCTCCTTGGCCTTGAGTTCGTGACAATTCCTTCTCAGCGATTTATCTTGCATTTCACACGCTTCCTATTATTACTGTATGCTAAGTCGATGCTAACAAAAGCATAAGTAGCATACATAAGAATATCAAGATTTAGTATGCCAAATAAATCGCTAAGGAGGAGCCGTTACCAGATAAACATCCCCAACCTTTCTCAGCTCAGTTGATGGCCAGGTGTAGTCAGAGTGGATGGCTGATTTCACTAGCAACCAAGGAGATTATCAGTATGGATGGTTGATTTTGACTACCAACCAAGGAGATCAATTTGCAGCTCATGACTAATACTCATCAACTTCAATTCAACGCGACTCAAGTGAAAAAAAGAAAAGGAATAAAGAAAAACAGTCTAACAGCTTTCCAATGCCCTTCCGCCTTCATCCAGTCAAATTTCCTGAAATGCTTAACCGACGACGTATGGTGGGGGGATACTCTTGCATACGTGGTGGTCAAGGCATGTGTCAAAGCAGCATTTTTGGGCACCAGGGCAGGCTTGGTCGTGGGGGCACACCTGAAATGGTAAAAAAAGGTTGAGAGCTGCGAAGGTGGAAGGGAGGATTGGAGCTGTGAAGGGGGAGGGGAGGCTAGACAAAGTTGGGAGCTGTGAAGGGGGATAGGAGTCTAGACAAATTTGAGTCCACTGAGTTCACGTTTAGATTTTTTTTTTTTTTAAATTCGAGGAAGAAGGAACCAAAGGCTGAGCCCGCAATAACAGTTCCTTCCAAGAAAAAAAAAAAAAAACAATACAAAAGAGAGCCAAATTCAAGATCCGTTCATTTCGAGCCAACAGTAACAACAAAGGCACTACTACTACTACACCATTGTTACTACTACTACTACTACTACTCATTCTTACCTCGGGGCTTATCCTAACGAACTCAGGGCAGGAGCCGCGAATAGGAGGGCACTGGCCGGGCTTGTCTGGATGGCAGAAGAAGAGGGATGAATTAGTGCCTATCCACCACACGAGAAAGCGGGAAATTTATGGCTACATCTATCTGTCTCTGTTCATCTATCCATCCATCTATTTATCCATTTACCTCTTTCTCTCTACCTCCGTCTATCTATCTACCTCTTTCTCTCCACCTCTGTCTATCCATGTACCTCTCTCTCTGTTTATCTGTCTATCTGTGCATCCAGTGAGCCATCTACATCTCTCTCTCTCTCTCTCTCTCTCTCTCTCTCTCTGTCTATCCATATACCTCTCTGTTTATCTATCTATCTATCAATCCAGTGAACCATCTACCTTTCTATCTATCCATCTACGTCTCTCTCTCTCTCTCTGTCTCTCTCTCTCTCTCACTTTCTATCTATCTATCAGTATATCTACTCACCAGGGCCGGGATCAGCGTATCTCTTCCCAGCCACACCACAACAGTACCGAGCACCACTAGGCTTCTTGCACCAATATTGACATCCATTGGCCTCCCCTACCACAGCTACCACCACCACAACCACAGCTAGCAGTGCCACACCTGGGCTAACCTGCAAGATAGATAAAGAAATAAATAAAGTGATAAAGAAGTAAAGATAAAGAAAGAAAGAGACGTCATTATTATTATCAGTGTTATTGTTATTGGCATTGTCATCATCGCTGGCGCACACACACACACACACACACACACACACACACACACACACACACTCTCTCTCTCTCTCTCTCTCTTAAAAAAAAAAAGCAACAAAAAAGAAAAAATCCAAGACTTAAGACCCTCCTCGCAAAAGCTGAGAGAGAGAGAGAGAGAGAGAGAGAGAGAGAGAGAAATGAAGAAATGGCACCCCAATTTTTAAAGCATTTGGAAGAAAAAAAAAAACAATATGGTCCTAAGTAGGTAAAGGCCCAAAGAAAATCGTAGCAGTCTAATAAAATTTTTGGTCAGTAAGGCACCATTTAAGAGGAAACCCTTTATTTTCTGAAGCCCCTTATTAATTATTATTATTATTATTATTATGGTGCTCTATTAGTCCGTCTATCAGGCATACTAACTCCAATAACAGGATTTTTTTTTTTTTTTTTTTGCTAAGGAGCGACGTATATAATCCAGAAACTCACCAACTAATCCTAATAACAAGAAATTCTTTGTTAACTCAAGGAGCACCATACTTAATCCACAGACTCACCATCTTAGACTATTGGAGATCAGAGAGCAGGAGAGAGTGTATTTTAATTGTGCTTCTAGGCCTCTGACTGTGACTCCTTCGGCCGTCCCCCTCTATTTATACCTCTTGCACAGCGCCGTAATACACCAGCGGCCAGTTTGGGAAACTTGAAGGGCGCGAGACTACATACTTTTTTCTCCTTTCTTCTTTTTTTTCTTCTTAACCTTCAAATAAGAGTTTTCCTAGTGTGAAATCAAACAGTTCAGCCGAAATTGAGGGCAGGTTTATACTCCAGCGCCATGATGCACTAGTGGCGGGTTTGGGAACTTGCTCTCTCTATTTTTTCTTTCTTTCTCTCTTTAACATTCGAATAATTCCTTTCCTACTGTGACACCATTGAGCGCAGCTTTAAAAAAATCTACTCTGAGCAAGATCGTCTGGAAATAGTAGGAATAAATTAACAGACTACCGTGGCTGAGTAATGAGATTAATATATAGTACTCTTGTATGAAATTAAATTAGTTCATTATAAAACACATGAAAAAATTACATCATCACTATCATCATCATCATCATCATCATTACAATTATATATGCCTCCCCCTCCTCTTCCTCTTCCTCCTCCTCCTCACCATTATCATCACTATCATCATCAACATCATTACTATTATCCTTTGTCTCCTGCTCTCCTCTACCTCCTCCTCCTCCTCCTCCTCCTCCTCATCATCATCATCATCATCATCATCATAATCATGCTTATAACCTGACCTCTCTAAATCATCATAAATTACATATTTCCATGCTATAGTTTCATTACGATCTGAAATAGAGAAAAACAGCTTACATTATTATTCAGTCATGAATGCGTTTAAATGGGGATTTGAAGTACAGTAAGACACTTATCCATGCGATTTTTGAATGTCACCACTGTACAGCAGTCAACGACATCCCTGGGCAGTTTATTCCAAATGTTAACAACCCTGTTAAAGCAAAAATGCTTTGCTTCATTAGACTGGCAATGCTTTCCAATAATCTTATACCCATTACCTCTAGTATAGTTCGAACGATCAACTGCAAAGTACTTGTCAACATCCATATTATGAATTCCTTTAATAATCTTGAATACTTGAATCAGATCCCCTCGTAGTCTGCGCTATGATAGGTTAAATAACTTTAGCTCATTTAACAACTCCTCGGATGATATTTCCTTAGTCTGGGTATTATTTTTGTTACTCGTCGCTGCACTCTCTCTAATTTCTCTATGTCTTTTCTGTAATACGGTGACCAGAACTGCACACAGTACTCTAGATGTGGACGCACCAAGGAACGGAACAGGGTAAGAGTTATACAGTATTTTCAGATTTGAACGCAAATGATCTCCCTATAAATCTAACTAGTTTGTTAGTAGGGTGAAGGAAGCATGGAATGAGAAACCACAATAGACGAAAAAAAAAAACAAGGAAGATAGAAAAGAAAAAAAATTTCGACAAAATCCCTGGGAAATGGGCCACACCCTCATCCACACAGCGTTGAAGCCCCCGGAATCCTGGCTCTAACTCACAGGCCTAACTACGTGCCCAGTTTTGTATTTACTGTACAATCAAGAACAAAAATTAGTCTACACCTCCACTGCGTCTGCTTCACACTTAGGGCATGTCCGTCTCTCCTCTCCCAGACGCATCATATAAAAGAAAATCAAAGTAAAAAGGTTCAAACAGGTTCAGATAGGCTCACCAGATCTATTTAAGCCTTGCCAGGTAATTTCATGTCACTATGATGCTGGGGATGGAAGCCTTCGTGTGGTGGCACTGATATAACGGGGTGAAGGAGCTGCCTGATTGTGCAAACGTCCCTCACCATCAAGGTTTCAGCTTGCAGTTCAATGGGTTCACGTTCATATGAGCCTGGAGTTGGAACTACTACCACTACTACAATTTTTTTTTTTACGTGTCCGACTCTGGGCAAAGGCTTCCAGGGCCTATTTCTCGGGGGCAGTGACCTATCCCAAGGCCCAGTAGTCCTCCTACACCTCCACATATCACCACTTCGGCGCTAACACCCACCATCCATATTGAATACATGCTAGGGCTGTCTCATACAGGATTGGTGTATTGGTATTAGCGGGGGTATTTTTACGACATGTCGGCGGGTCATCTGGTAGATCAGAAAAGTCTACTTTTAGGATATTCAGATCTTGAAACCGTTCCCTGCCCCAGCCGGGATTCGAACCTGGGTCCATTAGATCTTGAAACTGTTCCCTGCCCCAGCCGGGATTCCGAACCTGGGTCCATTAGGACTGCAGGCCGCCTCTCTGCCGATTCAGCCACCTCTTTTACTTCTTCTCCTGCTCCTGCTGCTCATCATCATCATACATCACCATCTTCCTCATCCTCTCTCATCATCATCATCATCATCATCATCATCATGCCTTATCAGGAGCGTAGGGGACTGGGCTAGGTTTCGTGCAGACATTAAGAGTGAAGAAGAACAAAGAAATTACAGGACACTCATATACCTTGCAACTCGCGACGGAATTCAGAAGTCGGTGGAATACTGCAGACAAGGTGAACTGTTCAGCAGCAGCGCCCCAAGACACCGCAACAACCACAGCCACATTATTACCACCACACCACACCACCACACCACCACACCATATCAAACCACATACAACATTACATCACGCCACACACCACATCACACCATCACACCACACCAAACCACTACACCACCACACCACCACACCTCCACACAACCACCACACCACACCACACCATAACACCACACCATATCAAACCACACCATATCAAACCACATACAACATTACATCACACCACACACCACATCACACCACCACATCACACCACACCACCAAACCACACCACACCACCAAACCACACCACACCACAACACCACACCATATCAAACCACATACAACATTACATCACGCCACACACCACATCACACCACCACACCACCACCACACCACAACACCACACCACAACACACCATCACACCACCACCACACCACACCACACCACAACACCACACCACATCACACCACCACACCACCACCACACCACAACACACCACACCATATCAAACCACATACAACATTACACCACACCACCACACCACGTCACACCATCACACCACACCACACCATCACACCACATCACATCACACCACCACACCACACCACCACCACACCACAACACCACACCATATCAAACCACATACAACATTACATCACACCACAACACCACACCACCACACCACAACACCACACCATATCAAACCACATACAACATTACATCACACCATCACACCACACCATCACACACCACACCATATTAAACCACATACAACATTACACCACACCACACGCCACATCACACCACCACACCACACCGCACCACTATATCACCACACATCACATCACAACACACCACACCACAACACCACACCATATCAAACCACATACAACATTACATCACACCTCCACACCACACCACACCACCACCACACCACACCACAACACACCACACCATATCAAACCACATACAACATTACATCACGCCACACACCACATCACACCACCACACCACACCACACCACCAAACCACACCACACCATCACACCACATCACATCACAGCACCAAGCTACCTCACACCACCACACACCACACCACCACACCACCACACCATATCTTACACCACACCACACACCACATCAAACCACCACACGACATCAGACCACACTATCACATTACACCACCCCACACCACATCACACCATACACACCACTCTCTCTCTCTCTCTCTCTCTCTCTCTCTCCATGTGTATTATCAGTAAAGAGTAACTGGAATTTTGAAGGTTGTCTTTCACAAGGGACAGGACTCACAAAGTATATTGATTATGTATTATTGAGCACTGCATGACGTGTGTGTGTGTGTGTGTGTGTGTGTGTGTGTGTGTGTGTGTGTGAGAGAGAGAGAGAGAGAGAGACAAAGATCATGGCGAATTTCCTGTAATTTTTAAGAAGAATTCCATGCTGACTATTTCTGTAACTATGAGGATGTAAATAATGTTAATGAGAGAGAGAGAGAGAGAGAGAGAGAGAGAGAGAGAGAGAGAGAGAGAGAGAGTTCTTACTATCTCCAGACGATTTTGTTCAGCTTAGGAGAGATTTTTTGAACTGGAGGGGTTAGATATGCACCCTATTAACCCCTCCAGCCTTTAAGATTTTTCCTAAGATCAATAAATCATCTTGATATAGTTTTTCGTCTTAATATAGCTCTTTGAAATATGAACCTAGTGGACTGCCGGCTTAAACTGTCTCCCTGCAGTTTACCATCCTCCTTTTGGGGGTTTGGGAGGTAAAATAGGGATTGTATTATAACCAGGCAGTGGAGCCGCGTGGTTATATCAGTGCCACCACATGAAGGCGTCCCTCATCAAAAATTTTGATACAAAGTAAAATGAAAGCTATATTATGAGACTGAAGGGCTTAAGGACAATATAAGGTGCCTTCACGTGGTGGCACCTATATGACTGTTCGGTGGAGCTGCCCGGTTATACAAACTGCTACTACTTCTACTACAGCTACTACTACTACTACTACTACTACTACTACTACTACTACCACTACTACTACTATACATCAATTTCTCTCATGTGACAAAGATCCCTAACTCCTTTCACCTCATTTGATATTAAGGTGTAGGTGGATTGGAGGGTTGATTTGACTAGTGACCAAGGAGACTCATACTTTACAAGGACCATCAAATTTTACGCCAGCACGAGGTAGTATTAAAGTAGTAGCACAGGTTCGTCAAATGAAAACAACAACAAAAACAACAACAAAAAGATGCATCGTATAGACAAACAAAACCACACCAAGACGCAACCACACCAAGACGCAGCCAAACCAAGACGCAACCACACCAAGACGCAACCACACCAAGACGCAACCACACCAAGACGCAACCACACCAAGACGCAACCACACCAAGATGCAACCACACCAAGACGCAACCACACCAAGAGGCAACCACACCAGGATGCAACCACACCAAGACGCAACCACACCAAGACGCAACCACACCAAGACGCAACCACACCAAGACGCAACCACACCAAGACGCAACCACACCAAGACGCAACCACACCAAGACGCAACCACACCAAGATGCAACCACACCAAGACGCAACCACACCAAGACGCAACCACACCAAGACGCAACCACATCAAGACGCAACCACACCAAGACGCAACCACACCAAGACGCAACCACACCAAGACGCAACCACACCAAGACGCAACCACACAAAGACGCAACCACACAAACAACCACACCAAGATCCAACCACACCAAGACACAACAACACCAAGACGCAACCACACCAAGACGCAACCACACCAAAGACGCAACCACACCAAGACGCAACCACACAATGAAGCAACCACACAAACAACCACACCAAGACGCAACCACACCAAGACGCAACCACACCAACAACCACACCAAGATGCAACCACACCAACAACCACACCAAGACAACCACAATCATTAAAACAGTCTACCATGCGTGTATCAAAACTCCCTTACAAGACTTATATTTTGTGATGCGAGGAAGAAGAACA
>NW_027644001.1:37500-40498 GCF_032717465.1 Coenobita brevimanus
CTCTCTGTCTCCCTGTCTGTCTCATACACACACACACACACACACACACACACACACACACACACACACAAGCTCCATTTCCTGTCACCTGCTTTAGGAGAACCACCTGTAGTCACCTGGATTCCCCCCCAAGTTCTGTTTTTCTTTCTTTTTTTTATTTGAGGTAAACATCCTTCAAGGCTGCTTTTGTCCTCTTCGAAGGCCTTATTATTTTTTTTACCACTTCTTTTAATAATGTGAATAAAATTGCTAAATTAGTTGGAATTAAAGTGGCGGAATTAGAGATGATTAGCGATATTTGCTGTGTTTGTGTTTGTTTTGTGAGTTATGATGGATCGGTTTGGGGTTATAAGAAAGGAATTATATTTGTCCATCTCTCTATCTATTTTCTCTCTCTCTCTCTCTCTCTCTCTCTCTTTCTATCTACAGTATCTACAGTAAAAGTCCTTTAATCCGGAGCGCAGTAGCACACGGACCTTTCGGTATGGTATCAGATTTTCCAGACTATCAGACAGGTACCTGACAATGTTATCGAGAACACTGTCTATCTATCTATTGCCAGACGCCTTGTAATCCCATACGGGGTGGCCACAAACAAAAGCGCCTCCACATCGTCCATGTCCCCCGCCATTTCACTGCCCTGCTCCCAACTCACACCGTCCCCGTCTCAAATATACCCTCTCCACTCCATCCCTCCCATCTCATCTTTTGGCCTCCCCCTCCCTCTCTCTACCCCCTCACATACACTCTCCTCGCCAGTCTCTCACTCCCCATCTTCTCCACATGGCCAAACCACCTCAGTGAGTTTCTCCCTAACGCTTCCCTATCACATCCAAACACACCCAAAAATAAAAAAAAACACTACGCACAACCAGCTGGGTGAGCATCCCAGACCCCCTCCAATGTCGGGCGTGGGTGTGGAATGGGATATTAGTTCGGCACATCGCTTTTTGGCTACTTTTTGATATGTATATATTTTTTTATTTTCATCTGATTTTTCTCGATTTTTTTACCCCCTAGGAAGCTAAAAACGACCCAGGGCTGAAAATTCCAAACCATCTCGTTTTACGAACAATTGGATGCCGGATTATAGGAAGTTCACCCTACCTCTCCGTTGTTCTTTCTTTTTTACCTACGCCATCCTATCTTTCTGTCTGTCTATCTTTCTACTTATCTATCTATCATTCTATCCGTCTATCTATCTGTGTCCTTTTTCTGTCTATCTATCTGTCTATCTAAATTTTTCTATCTATTCATCAGTCAATCAGTCAGTCTATCTTTCCTTCTACCCATCTATCAATTTATCTATCCATCTATCTTTTTCAATCTTTTCTCTACCTACCTATCCATCTATCAGTCAATCAGTCTATCAATCTATCCTTCTATCAAGTCAGTCAGTCTATCAGTCTATCTATCTATCTACCTATCTACCAATCTATCTAATACTGTATAAAAGTCAATATAATCATAGTGACCGAGGAAGAAAACTAATCAACCTACATATTACAAGTACAAATAAATCTAACTCAAAATCTAATTCATCTAACACTACTAACTCCACAAACCCCCATCGACCTAGTAAAAACACCCTCCCTACACGGGTCTGTTATTCACTATGGACGGTGGATGATATTGGTGCACAGGTGGTGACATGCGAGGGTGCGGAATTAAGTAGGACTGACACTGCATTCGGCTCTGATGTGTGAAAAAACCATAATAGCCATCTTTTTTTGATTTTATTTTCATTTTTTTTTAATAGCATCGTCTTGATATCCTCCTCCTCCTCTCTCTCTCTCTCTCTCTCTCTCTCTCTCTCTCTCTCTCTCTCTCTTTCCTGTTTTTGTTCTTGATTATTATACCTGCACCTGTGTTAACCTTCCTCAAGCACACACACACACACACACACACACACACACACACACACACACACACACACACACAGCGCCTATATAAGCAGGGCGAGGGAGGCTACGACATCAGAAGCGGGTTGACTGTCTCGGAGGAAGGTTCGTATATTTTCATTCTCCTTTACAAACAAATTATTTATAAAGGACCACTGGAACCCGCGTAACACCTTTTCCTTAGCGATTTATTCTTAGCATTTTCAGTCTACTTTTCATATTATTGCTGAAGATTATGAAGGTATTAACACTATCATTCTTATATATAGATATTGATAGTAATTACAATTTTAGATAGATTTATTAATTTAGATGAAGATGTTGATAAATGTTTAGATATAGATACAGACATGAATATGATTAACATTATGTCAATATAAACACGCCATAAACAAAATTTACAAAGCAGGGTTGTGTATTTGCAATATAGAAAACAAATCGCAAAAAAGTAGACGTTACAAACCCTCTTCCGTCACCCACATTATTATACTTATTTTTTATTTTTATTTTTTTTTTTTTTGGGAGACTCATTTATCGAATTTTCTTCTAGATCGAGTTATATTTATTTCTTGAGGCTGGGAATACACTGGGTTTTGAAGTCATAGGAGTTGGTTTTTGCGAGTTACCATGCATATCGTGTGTGTGTGTGTGTGTGTAATTCACCGGGTCGGTCAGGATCACTTGATGGTCGTGATCGTCATCATTGTACCCTCCCGGAAGGGAGCTGGAAACTCATATAGTCCGATCTAGAGGGCAAGGCTGTGACCTTCATACACCCACACACCCGTCCCCTTGCTCAAAGGGGACAGTAACCACTCACTTCGTCAGTGAAACTTTTCGCAACCTGAGCGAGGCGCGAACTCCCGTCTACCAGATGGCAAGAGAGAACGTTACCACTGCACCAGCGTGTGTGTGTGTGTGCGGATGGGTGGTTGGGTGGGTGGATGTGGGTGGTTTCCTTGATTGTCTGTTGTGTGTGTGTGTGTGTGTGTGTGTGTGTGTGTGTGTGTGTGTGTGTTTAATCTGTTTGTATGTATGTTTAATCTGTGTGTCTGTCACTGTGTCTGTATGTCTGAATTGTCTGTGTGTATATATCC
>NW_027644002.1:0-4995 GCF_032717465.1 Coenobita brevimanus
CCTGCCCATTCAATGTATTTGAATTCAGTCTTGTGTTTGCTGTGGCGGAGAAAGGTTCTGTGCTCAGAAGTGGAGAGGTCAGCTAGCACCCCAAGCTCCACTAGACAGTTAATCCAGTCCTCCCACCTTAGTGGTGATACATAGCATTCATCGACTGGTATTTCTTTTGTGTATTTTGTAGTTTTAAGAGCTTAGTTAAGGTGTTTTTTCCCTAGGCGTAAGTATTTAGCTTCTGTGTGAGTGAGCGAGTGCGTCTCATTTAATTTGATTTGAAATGTAACGTTAAATTTATTTTTTGTAATTAATAAATTTAACTTCCTTTCTCGAGCTTAATGTAAAGTAAAAATCTTGTTTCATTTCTCCATAATTAAGCTTATTTCCAATATAGCTCCTAGCTTGCATAAACGTTTGCTTTCATAACTGGTACTTAGACCAGTCTTGTTGTATTAACGTAAAATCCGTTGTGCCATAGGAGTTAAGCATCAGCAAGAACCTGATGTTATTATTATTAGTATTAGTTATTTATTGTCAGGGGTGATGTAACTTTCTCCAGAGGCTAACAGTACAGTAATTCAGCAATTGTGAGTAATTAGTCTCTGCTGTGTACTGTTGAGAAAGTTTATAAATTCTCGTTCTTGAGAATCTTAGCAAGTAAGCGTAAAGTAATCGTTGCTTGATGTAGCAAGACAATCATTGTCTTTGCTCTTCAATATTATTGAATATTATTATCAAATTAAATAATATTTAAGCAATTATATCAAAATTACCGTGATAATTTAAAAACCCCGTGACATCGCGTGCCGGCAGACTCTGGGAAGATCACAGTAAAATGGAAAGTAGTAGGAAGAAATGATGGGATGGAAGAAAGGATACGCGAGATGAAAGGAAGAATTGGTGGGTCGGAAGGAAAGGGGAAAGGTGGAGAAAGAGAACAAAGGGAAGGACAATTGGATATTGGAATTTTGGCGGGAAATAAATATCTGTTCTTCCTCCTATATTGCTTTTAAACGGTTTCAGCTTTGCCTCTGTTTCCTCTGCAAAGGCTGGGGGAGGAGAGTATCGGAAAGAAAGAGAGGATGGTATTAGAAAGGTAGAGGAGGTGAGGGGAGGAAATATCAAGAGAAGAGAGAGAAGGCAATGAGGAAAAGGAGAGGGGAGATAATGTGGGAAAGAGAGAGGGAGATGGCATAAGGAAATACAAAGGAACATGAATAACAACAGACTTTTTGTCATTGTATGGCCGTTGATGCTCAGAACCCTGATACATAAAGACAAGGCGGGGTGGAGAGAGAGAGTTACATAGAGTTACATAGATACACAGACCACACAGACCTTACGGTCCCTACGAGGTGGTCCGGCCTTAATCCTAATATAGTGCATAGGAGCAGGAGAAAAGGATAGCACAGCAAAAGGCTCTCTCCCCCACCCTCCAGACCCTCCGGCATTTGCCGTACAGGAAACAAGAGAGGAAGTAATACCTTGCAGGAATGAAAAACCTGAAGGAATTTTATAGGACCGGCAGAAAGTAGAATAATATGGAAAAGGAAAATTTGGGCATACAGCCACGTACTTACTCTATGCATGCAATTTTTTTTTTTTTTTTTAAATCAAAAGATGAATAGAATGTTTATCTATTATTTATATTCTATAATACTGTCTGTGTCTAATAGACACATGAATGCAGACGCGAATAAGCAATAATTGCTCCATCCTAACTAAACGATACCAATTGCGTCGAGATACATGTCCAGTCTCTTTTTAAACATATTTATGGAACCACTTTCAATCACATTCCCAGGGAGTTTATTCCATTCGCTTACAACAGAGTAAGTGAAGAAGTTTTTGGTTATATCAAGATTAGCCCTCCTTGCTTGCAACTTCATACCATTTCCTCGAGTTACAGTCTCGGCAATTACTGTGAATAGCTTGTTTGAATCAGTATTACTGAAGCCTTTTAGCATCTTAAAACATTCAATCAGTTGTCCCCTGAGTCTCCGTTTTCTAAGAGAGAATAGGTTTAATTCCCTGAGTCTCTCGAGATATGGTTTATTCCTCAGGTACGGGATTAACTTGGTAGCCCTACGCTGGACCGATTCCAGTATTTCTATATCTTTAATTAGGTGAGGCGCCCAAAACTGCACTGCAAACTCTAAGTGTGGCCTGACTATGCTTTTGTATAGGGGGATTACAATATCTTTGCTTTTATATGTAAAATGTCTTTTGATGAAGCCTAGGGCCCTGTTGGCTTTATTGGCGGCAGAGATACATTGATTCGAACATTTCAGATCGTCTGAAATTAGTACGCCTAGATCTTTAACTAGTGAGGACTTGCTAATGATTTGGCCCTTCATTTCATAATCATACCTTTTGTTTTTCTTCCCACATTGCAGTACCTGACATTTGCTTACATTGAAGGGAATTTGCCATTTTTCTGACCAGCAGATAATTTTATCAACGTCATTTTGAAGGCTAATTCTGTCTTCTTCAGTTAATATAGTGTTGCCGATTTTTGTGTCGTCTGCAAATTTAGAAATGAAGTTGTTTAGGCCAACATCGATATCGTTAATATACATAATAAATAGGACTGGTCCCAACACTGATCCCTGAGGAACACCACTGGTCACTGGAGAGAGAGAGAGAGAGAGAGAGAGAGAGAGAGAGGCTACCGAAGGAAAGACAGGAGCACCGTGTTGGCACAGAACAGACTACTAAAAGTTAGAGAGAGAAAGAGAGAGAGAGAGAGAGAGAGAGGCTACCGAAGGAAAGACAGGAGCACCGTGTTGGCACAGAACAGACTACTAAAAGTTAGAGAGAGAAAGAGAGAGAGAGAGAGAGAGAGGCTACCGAAGGAAAGACAGGAGCACCGTGTTGGCACAGAACAGACTACTAAAAGTTAGAGAGAGAAAGAGAGAGAGAGAGAGAGAGAGAGAGAGAGAGAGAGGCTACCGAAGGAAAGACGGGAGCACCGTGTTGGCACAGAACAGACTACTAAAAGCTAGAGAGAGAGAGAGAGAGAGAGAGAGAGAGACTGATTTAGGCAATAATAACCTCGTCTAACCAACTCCTTAAATCTGGTGACGTACTTTACATTTATTCTCGCCACTACTGGGCTACTTTACTCTGGTACTGAGCAACACTGTAATAATGAAGTGGTTAATAATGACGAGGCTGTATCTAATCCCAGTAGTTTCAAAAATGTATCCATTGGTAAATAAAATTACTGAAGCTAGGAAGAATAAACCTAAATATACACGCATCATAATATTACGAAGTACCAAATGTACAGCATCTCATCTAACGGAAAAAAAAAATAAATGTTTTTGTAGCCACAATAAATATGGTAAGTGGACAGATAGCAATGAGAACATGAAGATAAATATATAATGCTTGGAGATATACCAATGAATCTGGATATAACCTGCTCTTTATTCTGTTCCCACGCTTTCATTTATATCACATTAGAAACTGTAATTAATTTGTGTTCTTCCTCAACTACTATCCATCCATCCATCATCCAATCCCACGTCGCCCCACGAGGAGCGTAGGAGCCCGGGGCTAGGAGAGTTGGTCCTGGCATTTAAGATGAGAGTGACCAGACTCACTCATCCCTGAGTGGCATTACGTGAGCAGTAAACCCCAACCACCCCTTGGATATAAACCTTCACCGGCTCAATCCGATTGGAGCACCTGTATTACCCACTAAACCACCAGGAGCCAAAATTTGGTTATATGGTTACCACCCAGCGTAGTAAATGGTTTCCTGGTGTAGAGGAAACAATTTGGCTTGTCACTCAGTGTAGAGTCACCCACAGGCAGAAAGAAGAGGAAAGAATGAAGGAAAGAAAGACAGAAGAGGATGGATGGAAAGAAGGATGGAGGAGAGGAAAGGGCAGAAACCCGAGAGCAGCACACTGTATAGTTTTATCAATCCAGTATCTTTCCTTTTCATCCTTCACCCATAATTCACACCTCGTTCTTTCGTTTCGATATTCCTGTTCACAAACATTTAATTCTGACACTGCCATGCCCCTCCCTCCTTGTTTTTCGCCTTCACTCCTCCTCCTCTCCCAACTTTTTAAATCTGTTCCTCATTACTATTCACCCACAATCGTTCGTTAACCTGACTGTTCCCTTCCTTCATTCCCCACCATTTTTTGCCTTTTCACCTTTTCCCTGCCTCCTTTTTGATGTTTATTTCTTATAGATATTTTCGTTCAAAATAATTTTTCATTTTGAAAGCCAATTTCTTCTTTTTCCTAAGTCGTCCCTTTTTGCATCCTTCTGTTCCCCCAAATTGCTTTCTTTAGTTCTGGATTACTCGTCATATTTATCTATTACTGTCAGCCCTTTCCCTCTCCCCACTTTTCCATTCACCCCGCTTTACAATTTGTCCCTGACTCCTGATGACCCACAAAACTCAGCCCCGCCCCGCCACAATTGAATTCCTAGTGCATGTATTTACATTCCGCCGCCACACCACCACACAATCACAGCTTCATGGTTGACCCACCTGTGCTGTGGCACGAGTAGCTAAACGCGTCCCTTTCCTTGCATTTTAAGGTGACGTGGAATTTCTTCATTCTGGATAGGCGATACCGGACGTAGCTGTAGTGTCATTAAGCTACATTATGGCTCAGTGTGACTTCGTTAACCGGGACGAAGTGTGGGTCGCTGCCGTTTTCCTCCTTCCTTGATTATGGTGGGTCATCGTTAGTTTGGTCTTCATTATAGACTGCACGGTACCTATTATAACTGTCTATTTTATGAATTTTTCGTGTACGTAAAGTATCTTCTTGTCTGCCTTCTGTTATGGTCTCAGTTCATGTTATCCAGGTTCATTTGCCATTGACCTAAATACCTGGGGTGAATGTGACAACGAGGAAATAACACCAATTGTTATTGCTGTGACGGCAGGTGTGTGTGAGAGAGAGAGAGAGAGAGAGAGAGAGAGAGAGAGAGAGAGAGAGACAGACAGACAGACAGAGACAGACAGAG
>NW_027644003.1:0-47738 GCF_032717465.1 Coenobita brevimanus
GTGTGGGATAACATAGTCGTATAACGTAGCAAGTGAACGTTTCAGTGAATGGAGTGACATAGTCCAAATAACAGAACCAGTTAGGGAAGCTCAGTGTGTAGGATGACATAGTCAAGTAACATGGTCAGTAAGCGTGTCAGTTTGTGACGTGACATAGTCACGTAACATAGCCAGATGTGCGTGTGTCAGTGTGTGTGGGTGACATAGTCACGTAACATAGCCAGTGTGCGTGTCAGTGTGTGGGGTGACTTAGGTCAAGTAATATATAGCCAAGTAAGCGTGTCAGTGTGTGAGGTGACACCATCTATTATTACCACCTATGTGTGGCAGTGATAGAAAAGGAGAGCTTGAGTTACATGGCAAGTTTTACGATAGTGCAAATAGTATTGCGCAACTTTGTATAAGACGGTAAAGCAGGTGAGAGAGGCCTGAGATGAGTAGATGGTGACACGTAGATGATGGTGAAGGGATGATGAAGGTGATGATGATGATGATGATGATTGAGAGAGAGAGAGAGAGAGAGAGAGAGAGAGAGAGAGAGAGAGAGAGAGAGAGAGAGAGAGAGAGAGAGATGAATAGTGATGTTTTGGAAATGCAGGAATTTGCAGGATGAGAATTATGATGATGGTGATGGTGATTACCAAGAATGTTAGGAGACAGGAGAAACAGAAACGGTATAAGAGGAGTAATGTAGGATAACAATATGGTGAGAGGAATGTAGGAGGGATGATGGGAAGTGGAAAAGGACAAAGATTAGAGCGAAAGGCAGTGATAAAAAAAAAATACTACAAACAGAGATATTAAATCAAGAAAAACGAAGGAGAGGATAAGAATAGAAGTTGTCGGTGGAGGGAAGGAGACACTGAATATATAAAAGTGCTTCGTAGATGTATTATAATATACCGGTAAACATAACTTCATCGTCCTTTGAAGTGTGCGAGTATCTAATGAAAACATATTTTGTAACTAAACAGGTATTAACACACACACACACACACACACACACACACACACACACACACACACACACACACACACATTCACCACCAAACAAATTCTGATCCTCCAAAGACACATCGTGACACTTATTTTCAGGTGAACCATATTAGCAAAAGCAGTGCAGTCAGTTGGGTAACATAATATTGACATTTGTAACCCCGTGGCTCGTCTCTCACCACCACAACCAGACCCCACCAACTTGGTAGCCAGCCAGGAGCAGTCAGCACTGTCTCTGTCTTTCATATCCTACCGGTTTGTCTCATTTCTCGCCCAGCCTAACCTCTCCTCCCCACTCCCTCCCCCTCCCGTTGCCGCTCTCCCTTCCCTTTCCCTTCACTCCCCCTCCTTCACCCCTCCCTCCACACTTTCCACCAATAAACTTTGGAGGGAAGTTGAGGCAGATGTTCTTGTAAAGTTTTCCTCTCACCCTTTCTGCTGTCCTACGTTATCATTCTCACCCTGTCCAATCGCAGTTGCTCTGCCATCAATACCAAGGGTCTCTGTCTTTGTCTGTCTGTCTCTGTCTCTGTCTGTCTGTCTGTCTGTCTGTCTGTCTATCTCTCTGTCTGTCTCTCTGTCTCTATCTCTGTCTCTGTCTCTCTCTCTTTCTCTCTCTCTCTCTCTCTCTCACACACACACACACACACACACACACACACACACTCACACCAATCGATACCCACAAAAGGCAACCTGAACAGCCACAGTGGAGGGTGAACTGAGTGCCAGATCCAGATGACTCCACGCCACGCCACATGACTGAGTTATGACCATCAAGTTAGTTTGTTCCGTTCGTAAAGCAGGAATATGGTGACAAATATATTATTATGGTTTGGAAACTCGATCATGTGGATCAGTAGTGGTGATTGTAAGTGTAAGATACAGCCTAAATATGAGGCTGAGAATGAGTGTCAGCATAAACTCAGGTTGCGAATGATATCTTGTAGGCAAGTGGCATCACACGCCTTTAGCCCTTTGTGATATTTATTATTATTATTTTTTGTGGTCTTGTGTGCGTTTCAAAGTCTGCTTTTTAAATAACTGACCACGAGTATGATCCAAATATAGTTCATAAAAATCCATAATACTAGGGACTTGTAAATTCTGAAGTAACCATTAAAAGAATATGGCCAAAGTAGTAAGGTTTTCTTTGTAACAAGATTGCGGTGGTTGTGGTGGTGGGTGAGGAGATACGGTGTTGAAAACGCTGTGTCGTTGGTTGCTGTGGCACAGAATTGGTCATACGTGTATGACAAAAATCTCAACATCATTAATATCTGTCTCACACCAGATTGGACAGAGAGAGAGAGAGAGAGAGAGAGAGAGAGAGAGAGAGAGAGAGAGAGAGAGAGATGCATACACAATATAGTGTGTGAGAGAAGGAAAAGAGATGAACAGAGAGAGGAGGAAGAGAGAAAGAGAAAGTGAGGAATGGAGGTATTTCGCGTAAAATAAAGAATGGAAGATTGCTTTTGAGTGGGGACTGGGGATTGGCGAACAAATACTTAAACTAGCAGTCTGTTTTTCTGTCTGTTTCTCTGCCCCTGTCTGTCTGTTTGTTTGTCTGTCTGTCTGTCTGTCTGTCTCTCAGTCTATCTACTTATCCACCTCCCTATATGACTCTCTGCCCACCTATGTACAGTACCCATAATTCTTAGCACTAAGCCCACCAGACAAACAGATATAGAACATCTTAATTTCGGATACTGCTGTGACCGCAGCGCAGTGGAGAGAGCCATCCATCCACCCATCTATCAGTCGACACACACACACACACACACACACACACACACACACACACACACACACAAATGTTTTAGGGCTGTTTGAAAGGCTGGCTGACTCGGGATTTTGTTCGCCCTCCATACACTTCATCCGTTCTCCATACATTTCGTCAGTTCTCAGTACATTCCATCCGTTCTCTATACACTTCATACACACCTGGAGAGGCGTGGGGGAAGAATACTTTCCCAGTATCCCTGCTTGTCGTAAGAGACGACTATAAAAATACCTTTTATGTCTTCAGTCTTTCTTTCCTTACTGTCCTCTTTGCTCTTCTGTCCTACCTCTTGTCATGATATAACCGTGTTTCTTCTTCCCTTTATTTTCCCTCTGTTCGTACAGTACCATATCGCCAAATTATGGCCTGATGCTAATTCTACATTATTCCTTCCTTCCTACACATTTCCTCTGTTCTATATACGCTTTGTCAGTTCTCCATACACTTCATTCGTTCTCATTATACTTCATCCATTCTCTATACGCTTCGTCAGTTTTCCACGCTTTGACAACCCGCCTCCCGGACAACCTGCCTCATCCTCCTAAGCTTCCTTCACAAAAAATAAGTCGAAGCAAAAACACCTGAATACAAACCGAAGAAAAAAAACATAAGCTATTCCCATCGCTTCCAAAACAATGACCTGATGGAGCTGCTGTATATCAGTGCATGCACGGATACTTATATGTAAGAAATATTAACATACCTCCTGTGCCTCCATAACAGTGACACACTGGAGCTGCTGTACGTCAGTACACACACGAACACATATATATCAGAAATGTTAATGTATTTCCTATAGACCAAGACAGTGACATGCTGGAACTGTTGTATATCTGTGCATACACGGACACATATATGTCAGAAATAATAATAAACATTGACATACTGGAGCTGTTGTATATCACTGCACATATGAATGTCACAAACATTACGATGTGGACAAGAATTATATGGATGTCAGGCCTTTATTTGGCTAAAATTTTGGTGCGTTGACAGTGCGTCCGCCTAGTACATCCCAGCAAGTGGTCTTTCCTAACCTGTATAAGATATATGTGGCGGGATGACATTAATCAATTAAAAATAAAAATAAAAAGAGGTTCTTAAGCAGAGGGCGTTCATGGAGCTAGTTTATACTCCTTTAGTACGAGAGGTCAGTTTTGAACTTCACAATGGTCAGAGGTAGCAAGAATTTAAGTGCAATCCTATCTATAGAATTATATGTACTGGATTACTGTAGCCTATCCTTGGACCCCTACACCTCGCAAGTTATCAGACACGATGTCGCTTTTTATTATATCGGAGCTTTATGAGGCATGAGAAAAAATAAGTTACCCACACACACACACACACACACACACACACACACACACACACACACACACACACACACACACACAGTTACATTTCGTTCGTCCACCACGGGCTGATAACATCACACCGGTAAGCTGCATCCCTGCCGACATGTTTATTCACCCAGGCAGAAGCAGCAGCAGTGAGGCAGAGGCACTGAGGCAGCTGGTGTGTCTGCTGCCACCGATATTCTAACACAGAGCAAATTAAACACAGTAACAGCACCGTGTCCACTGTGATAGTAGGATTTACCCTGGCTGTCCCTTTAGCCCTGCCAGCTGTATTAAGTTTGGTGCTGATGAACGGAACCATACCGGCCTTCAGTGCAAACACTGGAGAAGTTTGATGCTGATGAACGGAACCAAACAAACCTTCAGTGTAACAACTGTATTAAGTTTGGTGCTATTGAACGGAACCAAACAAGCCTTCAGTGTAAAGTCTGGAGAAGTTTGATGCTGATGAACGGAACCAAACAAGCCTTCAGTGTAACATTATAGTTTTTGTTCTAGTCATGGTTTATGATAGTTTTTTTAGTGCAAGGATTTATTACTATTACCATCAACAGCATTTGCTACTGTTGGAAGGACTCTCTCTCTCTCTCTCACACACACACACACACACACACACACACACACACACACACACACACACACACACACAGGAACAAGGTGAGTGACAAATCACTAATAGTTGTTGCCTACGTGGTGCAAGATAGATTGTGGAGATAATGGGTGACGTGATGGGGTAAAAGGTAGTTTATTGCGAGGAGAAGGCTGGGGAAGCTAATGGGTAAAGGGAGGATTAGGAGGCAGTGGAGAAGTAAAGATGTTAGAGAATAATGGGTGGGGTGATGAAATGAAGGGCAGGTGGTGTGTGGTAAGGGTGGGGTAAGGGTGGGGAGGAGGTGGGGATGTGAGTGAGATGGAGATGATGAAAGATCAAGTCAGGCATAATAGAGAGTTAAGACCACTTACTTGTCACGCCTGAGAGAGCGAGCCAGAGAGAGAGAGAGAGAGAGATTACGGAGGGGTCACATTACTCCTCACATAAAACCATCCAGCCATTTCACCATACCGTTCCGAAATCACCCTGGATATCATCTCAGTGAATATTATTTGTTAGTGGTAAATGTCAGTTACTGGACATATCTGGTATGTGTAACATTAAGATATTGGTCGATATTTTGTGCATTCTCAGTCTGACATCAACACATCTGATGGCCAAAGATTTGTGTTTTATAGGCCAGTTACCCCAACCTTGCCATCCATTTTTAAATTTTTAAATGGTTTAAAATGCTTGATATTTTTACGTGTTTGCATGTATAGATTTCATTTTGGATTAACAAGGTTAAAGGTATATGGTCGCATGAACGACATATTAGGCATGAAAAGCGAGTTTTGATTGCATCAGTAATCATAGCAAAATTATGATAATAGTAGACAACAATGTGTGATTTTGCACCTGTTTCTCTATGATCGTACTTAAGGATGGTAATTATCGGCTGTCTTAAAAAGTTAAAGGTTATTTGTGAAATTAATGAAGAACTGAACTTTTTCACATGTAAAAGGTTATTTGTGAAATTAATGAAGAACTGATAACTTTTCACGGGTCGTAATGGGTCAGTCCCACAGCGGCCCCCATAGTACCGCCCATCCTACCACCATCAGCATCCCCACCTCCACCACCCGGAATGTGGATATAAATAAAACAGTGAAGCATTGTTAGCGAGGGAGTGGGTCGCGTCTGACGTGTTTTATTACCTCCGAAAAGAAAGGTTATATTTTCACTCCTGTCCGTTTGTTTGTTTGTTCGTTGGTCTGTGAGCAAGATCACACAAAAACTACTGGACAGATTTCCACGAAACTTGGTAGAGGAATGGGCCTTGGCCCAGAACACACTCCATTAAATTTTGGTGCGAATCAAGATAAGGTGCGGATCCAGGATTTTTTTCCACTTTCTTTAGCATTGCGAGATATGACGTTGGCGGAGGTATGCGCTCTACTGAGTGCCATGCTAGTTTATTTCTAATTTCTTTTTCCTCCCATCCCGCACGTGCCAGCAATCGGCAGACAGTTTGATGTAATAGTTGTGGCTGATCACATCATATGGTCTAAGTAACACCATCGCTAAGCTGTCATATTTTTGTTATTGTTGCTGCCATTACTTTTCTATGTAGCTTAGGAAAGGCCTGGTAATGTGTTGATTTAATACTGTGATCTCTAAGTAACACCATCACTACGCTGACATATTTTTGTTGTTGTTGCTGCCGTTACTCTCTTTCATTTAGCGGAAACGCCTAAAGTATTGGTGTAATACTGTGATCCTTTTGGCAGAATGGTGGTGGCGAAGGTGGTTGGTAGAAGAAAGAAAGTCTGACTGAGAATGAGGTGGAGGGACAGGGTGAAGGAACACTTGAGGGAGAGTGGTGTGTGGGGAGTGCAGGGATCATTACTGACCAGGGAAGAAAAATGCCTTGAAGTCCTATTTTTTCTGCCTTCTCACGCGATACGTCTTCAGACGATGGAAGGATGGATGATACTGTATTATACTGTAATAGTAGCTGATCTGGTTTCTGTACCTTTACCATTCTTGTGTGAATTTTTCTCTTCAAAGCTTATGTTCTAGGAACTTTTAATTTGTCTTTTGTACTGGTGAAAAGCCAGTCTGTTTTATTTTCTTACTTCATTTTGTCAATACTGGACAATCATGCAACTACCGTAAGTAAATTGGTTTCCTATAGGGTGTGTGTTCAGCTTTGTTAAAAGAAAATTATTGGATGTAAAATGTTCTTTCTGTATCAATATATTTTAGCAGCCCTTCCACCATCGTCAAGCGTATATTCCCCCCAGTCCCTCCACGTCTCCCATTTCCCTCACTACCCTTGGTCCTCCTCCCCACACATCCTCTCCCCCGCCAACATAAACACACATCTCGCTTCCCACACCAACACACTCCTTCCATACCCACCCACACACTCCCTTCGTACATGATTGCTTCTCCACCCACAACCACCTTTTCCTTGTTTATTCGTGTCCATCCTCTCATACAGTACTACAGTTTCTTCCCATAGTTCTATAAAAATTTTACAGTGTGCTTTTTAAAAACTCCACCCAGCCATTTTTTCTTCACTCCCTCCACGATTAAGTTTTTCGTACACCTTGGGGATGTTTTTCTTTTTCTTCTTGTTAAGTTGCTTCAAGTCCATTGTTTATGTCTTCCCTCATATAGGATTTCATGTTTATATTATGCATCCTGGCACAATAGTACACTTTGGTACATCACCATGACCCCCTGCAGCTCTAACTCAAACTGTGAGCACAGTCACATATATACTCATACACGGCTTCCTATCACCATACTGTGACAACAATTACTGTGGCACAGAGGGTCTGTCATAATACTGGTACACACGCACACACACACACTCACACACACACATACATTGGAGAGTACTCTTTTAATCACCAGTAATGTTCACACCACAACTGGGTCATTTACATAAACATTACAGCCTCTGCTCTGCTCTTCTCTGCTTCTCCCTCACCAACACCCCAAACATTACCTGGTGATTAAGGAATCACCCTTCCGTCTCCGTACATGGCACCCTCCTGAGCACTGTGCACACGTCACCAACACCACTACCCTTACCTGGTGTTTAGGGTATCACCCTTCTATCTCCGTACATGACGCCATCCTCTGCTTAGTGCACACATCAGAGCGCCCCACCTCCCCGTGCAGGACATTCTTCTCAATATTGTCTGTGTGGTGCTGTTCACACATGCCCGTAACCACCTTGAGGCAGACGAGGCAGCCGCCTCATGTGGCATCTCCTCTCCACCTCCCCTCCTTTAGCAGCCTTCTCAATCCACATTTCAGTTATATAGTGAGACAGACCAGTTAGTCTTCAATATCATCAGAGTAAAATTTAATTGAGCTTCTGTAGTCACTACAGTGCAGCAACTAACACTTGCTTCATTACTGTTCAACATGATGCTAATAATCCTTTCTAGCATATATGAAAATGCCGTATTGCAGAACACATATATATAACTGAATGCAGTGCACCCAACCACTAAAGATGGCATTAATAAAAACATACAACTGTAGCAACATATTTGAAATTTCCGAGTTACTTTAAATCTGTTCAAATTCACCTGTAATTGCAATATTTGGTGCTAGGGCTAAAAAAAAAATCCGGGAAAGCATGCCCCCGGACCCCCTGGTAAGGCTGTGTTAACCTCGTCTGTTTTCATGTCCTGTTTACGCCCCTGTCACATCATTCCACACAACAATGCTCACACACTTTCCTTGTTGCATGACTCTTCCTGCCTAACCTCTCTTCCCTCTTCTTTTCTCGTACCTCTCTCTCTCTCTCTCTCTCTTAGTCCTTGCTCTACCATAAACCCTCTCTCTACCTTACACACTCTCCATGACTTACACATTTTACGTACCTTTCTCCTTTGTAGTAACGTCTACCTCCCTTCCACTCTTTCACTCACTTCATTCCATCCACCTATTCGTTCTCCCTCTGCCTTCCTTGAATCCTCTCCCTCCCCTTCCCTACTACAGGCCAGTCAGATGCGTCCCCTTTCCCTACCCCTCCTATATTTTTGCAGAATTTTTTCATCAAGGGTTAGGGCAGCAAGAAATTATTTCGATGATTATATCACCGTTCTCCTTCATCAGTATATGGGGAAATTTGGATGGGAATTTGTCAGGTTAATAATGCCAGGCGGTGCCATAACACAGGTGTGTTTTTATCCGAAGTACATACTTGTAAACCTTCTGATATAATCGATCATTGTCAGAATTAACGTCCTGTCTTACGGTAATTCCTCTACTGCCGGAAATTACGAAAAGTTACTGAGAAAAGTGGCATTTGTACCACGCTGAGGCAAGAGGGGGGGGGGACTAAAATGCCTGTGGAATTACAGATGAGAATATTGAAGAAGACACAGAAAGGTTGGAAGAAAGAGATCGAGGGAGAGGTCAAGGTTAGGAGAAAGCAAGGTTTCATAAAAGACAAAATAGAAGTAATAAGAGATAGAAGAGTGTAGGCGGGGATGGGAGACGAAAGGCGGGTAAAGAACGAAGGAAGATAAGGAAGAAGATAGAGAATGGAGTGAGGAAAGAAGAAAGGGAGCAAGAAAGAAGGAAGGCAGGATCGTTAAATATTTCTGTAGCAAGAAAGGTACGAAAGGGGGAAAGGTATGGAGATAGGTAGTTAGGAAATGTGGAAGGAAGAGAGTAAGAAAGAATGATAAATTGAGTATCAATGAGGGAAGTGTCAAGTGTATCTATATTATGATGGTGCCACTTGATACAAATACATACTGATTACTGCCAACATAAGTGTAAGTATATGGAAGGGCTGTTTTAATATTCCTAGTATGTACGGTACATAATGATGATGCCACACGACACAAATACATACTGATTACTGTTAGCTAAAGTGTGAGTGTAAGGACGGACAGTTTCAATACATCCTCGTAATGATGGTGCCACACAACACAAATGCACACCGATCACTCCTTACCTCACCAAGTCACCCTTAACCCTGAGGATTGAGTTTCTCGCTACATTTTACCCTTGTCATTATCTATCTGACTCCCTGGAAGTTTTTGCCTACTCTTGATATATTATTTTCTCTTTTCATTATCTATATTTTCATTTTCATTTTGTTGTCCCATGCTTTCCTTGTTTACCGCTGCCAAATCTCTTCGGTGTATTTCACTAATCTATTTTTTTAATTACCGTAACATTTTCACACTGTGTAAGAGAAATAAAGCAGCTCATGACATTCCAAAATAGTTAGTGGTGAACGCATTATGTTAATACTATCCATGTAATGGTAAATAATTAGCCTAAGCCCCTGTTGACATCAATGAGTCAACAAATATCCACGCGCCTCTTGGAGTCTGGAAGCTACCCTTTTTTTTTTTTTTTTTTTTTTTTTTTTTTTTTTTTTTTAATTAATCAAATAATGGACAACAAAACAGCAGCTTCAAGGCTTGTCAGAAATTTATAGAGTGATATAACAGATAAAAATATGGGCAGACGTAATATCATATCTAGAATTATACATAGTGACTCATCAAGACGAAAAACTTAAAGAGATATAAATCCCGAGTTTTCTATCCACTGTTTTTGTAATAAGAAACATTCAGTCAACGAAATATGCAGAGTATCATTTACACATTTTCGTGTAAGTGGTCACCGCCTGGCATGTGAGACAGGTCGATGGCATAAGCGGGGTCAAGGCCGCCTTCCATTACATGAGCGTGTGTACCAGTGTGGTTTGGTACAGAGACACATGTGGTGCAACATTGTCCACAAACACAACACATTAAACAAACGTATTCCTTCAGTACAATGGAATCATTGTTCTCGGGTCAATTCCCCTCGATGTGATATGCAAAATACTACATGATGTGTTAGCTACTTAGGCTACATGAGCTGAATTTGTTTGCCACATTGTATAATCGCATGCTTATCACTATATGTATGCGTTGATACTGTATCTTGTACATTAAATGTGCGGAGAAACTGCTGAAATTATGTAGTACTGAATTAACTACACATACTGTAGGTGAATCAAGTACTATTTTTTTGGTTTGTGAGGACAGTTAGATTGTATGAAAAGTGTCTTCATTCTCTAACAATATACAGTATAATCCGATTATCACTGGGATATTGTAGCGATACTGTGATTACCGGTATTTTCCATTCAGCCCAATGGCATGCTTTCGCTGTTTCTTTGTTACAGGACGATTGTGTTCCTCCTGTGAAGGTTATGCAGTAGTGAAAAGAATGATGAGTATTCTAATTATTCCCCCTCACCCTCCCTTCTTTAAAAAACGAACAAAGCAAATACAGTCGTCTGGCTGTGGTAAAGGGATAGTGTGAGGCTGTGCCGTCGGGTTGTGGAAGTAAAAAAACGACCAGTCATTTCCGTGTGTGCTTTTGACGGTGAAATTAAACTCATTGTTATTACTTGGGCGGCAGTTATTCTATAGTAAGATGTATTATAGATTTGATTTAATGCAACAATTTCAGTTTTGTAAGAAAGTACAAAAAAGATAAAATATTGATGCAGTCAATAAGCTATCTAGATATCTAATAACTGATCAGTCTGTCTGTGCAAAAGACAAGCCCGTCGTTTTCGCTGCCACTGATGACTAATTATCAGACCGCGAGGCTTTCAACCCATATCATTGTAATTTCCTAAGCGATTTAACTCTAAGACTGACCATTAATACAGGATTGTCTGTCAGCGATTTGTCGACCGTGTTATTCTCTGTTGACAAAATAATACCAAATTAGTATTCCACTTAATCCCTGGATTAAAAGAAACATTGCCATAATTTTATCCTCCTCCTCGCTTTAGTTGTCTGTAGTCTAGTGGACAGCCAGCCAGATTGTTATGTAAGTTTAATCTTAGTGTACAATGAGAGGGGAATTACTGAAGAGGTCAGTGACTGACTGCATACTACAAGGATGGTGAGGGAGAGGGTGAGTTGAAGTGCTGAGTGGCAGGGGTGAGGGTGAGAGAGAGGGTGAGTTGAAGTGGAAGGGGTGAGGGAGAGGGTGTGTTGAGGTGATAGGGGTGACGGTAAAGGAGAGGGTGAATTGAAGTGGCAGAGGGAGGGTTTAGGAGGAAGTGTGCTAAGGTGGCAGGGATGAGGATGAGCGAGAGGGTGAGGATGAGCTGAACTGGCATGGGTGAGGGTGAGTGAGAGAATGAGTTGTAATGGTAGGGGTGAGGGTGAGGGTGAGAGAGAGGGTGAGTTGAAGTGGCAGGGGTGAGGGTGGGGGAAAGGGTGAGCTGAAGTGCCAGGGGTCAGGTTGAGTTAGGAGGAAAGGGAGTGACAGAGATGAATGTTTAAGAAAATACAAGACTGTTAACCAATGACTGAAAAAAATCGCAAGGACATCTGAACATATGAACTTCAAATTCTCTCTCTCTCTCTCTCTCTCTCTCTCTCTCACACACACACACACACACACACACACACACACACACACACACACACACACACACACACAACTCCACCCTATATTCTATACATTTTAACAAGGGTCTACAACAATGATGAGTGGTAGGAATAAGGGTGAAGATGAGTGGAAAAGAACTTGTGTCCTGTGCTTTTATTTGTACTTCTCTGATGTCTATAGCCCCATCACATGACAAGGACCACTACATCTGTGTAATCTTTGTGACTCCTTTCACCTCTTGTATGTGACTTGACCACCTGACTCCACGGCCTGCATCCACCTGGAAAATAGACTGATTGAATTTCCTCTTTCCGGGAGAGAGAGAGAGAGAGAGAGAGAGAGAGATTTACAAAAAAAAAAAAAAAAAACCCTCCTTGTCATCATTTTCTGTCGTTTGGATATGGGTGTCGGTATTGGCTGCATTTATTTTATCGTGTATTAAGTCACTGTTGCACACTTCAGCAATCCACACACCCCACAAACACGACACCCAACCGCTAATGATCTCTATTTTTTTCAAGGCCTTGAATGTCATCGTTTTTCTCTCACGCACCACAAGAAATGACACAAATTATCCATACATTCGTAAAAGTGTTTCCCTGCCTGAAGGGGAAGTGTTGGTATATGCTTTCTTAGTTTTTGGTTTTCCTATTTCGTATTATTTATGGTGTTGTTGGTGTTGGTGGTGCAGTAACACAGCAAGTGACACCCAGATACCACTGTTATGGGTTATAATATATCCACACCTCTGTTGGGAGATGCCTCCTAGACTTCACATAAGACAAGTGATTAGTTATTTGTTGTATACCCTCCCCGTATAGTGATGAAGACATCACTTAGGACTATTATAATGATACTTATTGTTGTATACCCACTTCTGCATAGTGACACGCCGCAGAGATATCATTTATTATAATATCTACTGAATGTCTAGTCTGTTTCGTTGTACTTTGTCGTAATAGTTTGTCTTGTGTACTCACATATACCAGGGAGACATCACTTAGGAGTAGCGTTTTGATTAGTTGTGTGTTATATAACCAACCGTTATTGTAATTTGACACGGAAAAATCAGTTAGGACTATAATTACATTGTCTAGTTTGTCTTCTTATACCCCCTGTGTAGACATCAATTATGGGATCGTGCTTTACAATTTAGACGGCTTTATTCAAATAGGAGGGACTTTTCAAAATGAAGAGTTTAGATATTGTGACCAACATAAACTTTCTAACCAGTACATGTCCCTCCTAAACTGAAATAAGGTAGCAAAAATGAAGTAAAAATTACCTTCTTGGGTGAATGGGTTAATATCATGTTGATGTGTCTGACGGAATCCAGATGAAACAAGTGGTGCCAGGCACAACAAACCTCGCCCGACGACTCAAGGTCAAAGGTCATGGTGCCAAATGAAAGCCCATCTGAGACCTCCTATATCTCGATAACAGTAAACTTCTCTATCTTCAACCAGTTTCGAGTTTTAGTCCCATGAATACCCGTGACCTTGAGTTGGTGCAACCCCCACACAGTTCCCAGTGCTGCCTAAAGTCTGTGGCTTCGTCAGTGGAGGCTCCCACGACTTGGGTTTTTGCGTGCCCACAGCCAATCCCTCAGCTGCAGTCGTCTCCATGCCTCAGGGATTTCTTCAAAGCCATATAGTGAATTTTAGTATTTTTACACTTTTTTTAGCTACTCACCATAGTATTAACATTTGCTTTTAAGTTATATATTTCACACTTAGTCAAGTACAAAGGCCATATTTTCTATGTATGCCAACTAATTTAATAAATCCTAATTCTGACTATGGTTTTTCATTTTCCGAATATGGGGTAAAGTATACCCCACGTCAGTGTTGGTCTGAGATTATTGTTCAGTGTTCTAGGGTTAAGGTCAAAGGTCTTGATGCTAAATGAAAGCCCATATTACGAATTCCTGTGTGTTCATAAAACTAAATATCTCTATCTTCAACCGGTTTCAAGTTATAGCCCACTGAAAACCCTTGACCCTGTTTTTGACGTTTCAAAGTCACTCGATTACCTCCAAAATTAAATCACTTTTGGGGGGAACAAGTGCCCACATATCTGGAAAGATTCATGCAATTTCGTTCAGCCATTTTTCCATAAAAACAAACTCTATCAATAATACCTTACCGGACTCTGTCCGGGCGAGGTAATTATGTTGAGTCTCCAGTGTGTGAGTTGTGTTACTCTCTTCTCCCTCCCTTCCCTCTCAGTACAACCACGAACCCTCCTCTCACTCCTTTGCTCCCCACCACCACTCTCTAGTTCACTCACCTTCTTCTCCTTTCACCATCACTCACCTCCTTTGATACCAAAATCCACGCCCATTCTCATTCCTTCCTCCTCTCGGTCCACTCACCTCCTCTCATTCCTCTTACTCCCTCTGTCTGACTCCTTCCTCACACATCCACACACACACTCCCTCCTCTCACCTTTCCATTCTCCCTGCAGTTCGATTTCTTTCTCCGTATCCTCTCAGTGTTCCTCACCTCATACAACACTTTTTCTCCAACCTGCCTCTCTAATTCATTTTTTACATTCTCTCTCTCTCTCTCTCTCTCTCTCTCTCTCTCTCTCTCTCTCTCTCTCTCTCTCTCAGGTCAATAATATCTCTCTTTGTGTCAGAATCTAGTCACAACTTCATAGTTCTCTTTCTTTTATCGTCCACACGAGTACCATATGTGGGGAAGAAAGAGACGGCGATGATCATAAAGATGAGGAAGCTAGAAAAGAAATAAAGTGGAAGAGTGACACAGATAGAAAACCTGTTACTTCACACAAATAGCAAAGGTGAGATAAAAAAAAAAAAAAAAAAAGCAAAGGAGCGATAAGAGGAAAGCCACAAAAGTTAAATATTATAATTCGGGAGAGAAGAAGAGACCATATAACCGAAAGGGAAGATTCAAACACTGATTATTCTCTTCAACCTAACGACGTCTTTGGTATTTCGTTCTTGCTGTCTAAATATTATTTTATGCAGCTTAAGACAGCCTTTTTTTTTTTTTTTTTTTTTTAGTGAAGAGGTTAATGAAGTTCGTATCTATCTCCTCCAAGTCGAAAAATGACACCCAATAAAGATGCCCCGAAAATGCCAAGGATGAACCAAAGAATGATGTCACCGTACTGAAGGATCTACTGGAATAACAATACAAGATAATTATGAAATTGCGAGAAGGCGCAAATTAAAAAAAAAAAGACGGATGGAAAACAAAAAGTTGTGAAAGCAGATGAAGTGGATAATAAACAGATAAAAAAAAAAAAAAAAACAGGCGAGGAAAGGGAAAGGCTGACTAATATGAAAAGTGACGAAAGATGATGGAGAAATGAAACAACGTCAATTAAACAAATAAAAGAGAAAAAATAAGAGCAAACAAGTAACATGTATTGTGACAGATACAGAACTGTGAAAAATTATGGAGAGAACATTACGCCATCAGGGATACATGCAAGAGACAGTTTACTAGAAAATGAAGTGACTTAAGTATGGGTGCAGCTTTTTTTTTTTTTTTTTTGTACAGGAAGTGGAAAGAAGGCGAGGCAACAATACAGGAGAGAAACTGAGGGTGAAAGGGATAGAACGAGGAAGGATTGGATTACTGACGAAGTGGCCAACGAGTAGAACACAAGACCTGAAAATTAGCGGAGGAAGGGAAGAGAGATGGAGGGAGGGGAAAGATATACAGAGGGAGATGCAGAGAGAGAGGGAAAAGATATAAGTTTTTCTTTTTCTCGACGGGAAAAAAAAAAAATCACTAAAACGAATACCATACACGAAATACAAATGATACATTAAAGAAATATTTACACCTAAGAAGAACGAACCTTGCGATTAAAAAAAGAAAAAGAAAAAAAGAACGCCCTGAACATAAACAGCTCCCACACGAACGACAGAAACAGAGAACGCAAAACACAAAACAAACAAGAAGCGGTGCCAAGGCACAGCAAACCCATCCCCGGCAGTCATTTTAGTGCAGACGTATAAACACAACAGGATATCTAGTCAAAGTTGTCACATATCAGATTTGTAGTAAATCGGGTGACAATCTACGATTTTATGCCCACATGAAATTTTAGGCCCGACCCACCTGACATTGACCCCCTACCGCTAACTGGGGGGTGACCCCCCTGATGTAACGAGGTATGTTATAGGATGGAAATTTGAAAGATGCACCTTTAGGTTTTGGTTTCATGTCGATATGACGAATTTGAAAGGAGTTATGGCAAAAAAAAAAAAAATACAGTTTTCTTTTACTTTTTTTCCGCCAAAAATTTAATCAGGTGATCAGAAGGTCATAGCCCTTTGTCCCTGTAATTTTAGTCAAAATCGTACCAGTAGTTTTCGTGTAGAGTTGTTAACAGACAGATAGACAGGCAGACAGACAAACAGACAAACCAAGTGAAAACATTACCCGTCCCCGAGCCCCTCCGGAGCGGGCACGGGTAAAAAGTAATGATAGGGAAATCAACCCATAAAAACATTATCACTGAACCTAAGCTAAGAAAAACAACACACAGAACAAAATGCCAGCAAATAGTAAAGTAACTGTTAAACCAAATTACAGAAATCCACGAAAAAAACACACACACACACACACACACACACACACACACACATAATATCTTCCATTCGTATTATGACACTAAAAATACTGAGCTGCAACAAAAATAAATAAATATATAAGTATATAAGTATAATTTAGTCAGGCTACAGCACAGCATGAAAATGTAAACCTTCAAACATCCCTACAACATCACATCTACTTAACGAAACTTAAAACTACATTAAACGAAAACCGAACAACACTTTACCAACATATAAACCAGCGGTTCTCAAACTTTTTAGTGTGTGACCCTATTTGGAATATTTCAAGACTTTGCGACCCACAGGGTAAACCCCCCCCCCCAAACGCACACATACTGAGAGAGAGAGAGAGTAGCCGGGATATAGCCTATCGCAGTTATTATGAATAAATAATGTAATAAGGATAATTACAGTTTCGATTAAGTAAATAAAATACATTTAAATGCATTAGGCCTATTCTATGTCCCTCCGACCCATCAAAATTCCTCTCGTGACCCACCTTTGGGTTGCGACCCATAGTTTGAGAGACACTTATATAAACCATTAAAAGCTTCGACATAACATCTCAATAAAACTTAAACTATATATGAATAAATCCAAGCTAAAACACTATATCAATGTTTAAACGATCAAACGCTCCTACAACATCACACCAACAAAATGAAACTTAAAACCACACAAAACAAAAAGTCAAGGTACAACATTACCCAAAAATTAAACTATCAGGAGGGTGTAAAACACCACGGCAGCCATAACATCATACACAAAATAGCCACTTTGTTGTGCCATTGACTCCCCGACAACACTGTTACTTACCAACACGCCCACTGGCCAGAGTGCTGAGTGTTTATGGTGGTAATGGAGGTGACAGCACACTGGGGAGATGCTGAGGTGCTGAGTACATATGAGGAGAATGGGTGATAGCACACTGGAGAGATCCTGGGGTGATGAGCATATAACTATGGTGAGAAATGGGGTGATAGCACACTGGAGAGATGCTTGGGTGCTGAGTATATATGGGGAGAATAGGGGTATCAGCACACTGGGCAGATGCTGGGATGCTGAATACATGTGGGGAGAATAGGGGTGGTAGCACACTGGACAGATGCTGAGGTGCTGGGTATATATGGGAAGAATGGGATGATAACACACTGGACAGATGCTGGCGTGCTGAGTATATATGGGAAGAATGGGGAGGTAGCACACTGGGGAGACGGAAAGGCGCAGAGGAAATGTAAGAAAGATGCACGAGGGAGTTAGAGAATATTGGGAGGGAAGGCAGATGGGAGGAGGGATGGATAACGAGGCAGTGCAAAAGGAGGAGGGAAGGTGTGGCAGAGAGTGAAAAAACAAAACAAAAAGTAATGGAAGAGTTACTACATGACAGTATTGTGATACCAACTCTAACGTATGGAAATGAAGCTTGGACCTTCTTGGAGGGACAGAAGTCAAGAATGAGAGCAGTGGAAATAAGTTATTTGAGAGGACCTTGTGGAATCACGTGGAGAGACAGACTGACAAATGAGGAAGTGAAGGGAGGTTGTGGTGTGGATGTGGATGTGATAGAGAGAGTTAGGAGAAACACAATGAGGTGGTTTGGCCATGTGGAGAGGATGGAGAGTAAGAGACTGACAAGGAGTGTCTACGTGATTGTGGAGGAGGGGCGAGAGGGAGGGGAAGGCCAAGGATGAGATGAAAGAATGGAGTGGAGAGGTACATGGGAGAGGGAGGTGTGAGCTGGGAGCAGGGCAGTGAATGGCGGGGGACAGGGCGACATGGAGGCGATTTGTTTGCGGCCACTCCTTACGGAATTAAGGTGATTGACAATAGATAGAATAGATAGACAGGACTGTACTGTCACGAGCAATGTTTACCAATAAACACAACAGCGAATCATCTAAGGTCACTCATCACTTCAATTTGGCCTCCAAACCTTCAAACTAATACAGTATTGATAAAAGCTCTCAGCGGCTGAGCCTTAAGCACGGTGCAAGTAAGCTTAACCTAATGTACAGTAAGTGTATCCAATATCAACGTTCCCACTTAATGACCCACCAGCTGGTGAAAATATGGTGGACATGATGCAGAAAAGAGCTATTCCTTCCGTGTTACGATGGTGTTTCTCAATATCAGTTTACGTCAAGTACTGAGAACCTTAACTTTTCCAGCCCACTTACGGTCAGAAGTAGTCATGTGATAAAGAAGTTGTGCGGCAACCCACACAGTGATGAAGGAGGGTGTGATGAAACTGCGTGTTAGCATAGTGTGGACGTGATAACATTAGGAGTGTAAATATAATAATTCAGCTTCTTCTTCCGCTTGGGTCAGCATCATCAACGGTATTCACAACAACCCAATTCGTACATCCACACTCAAAAGTACACATACAAACAACACTAGCAATAATAACAACAACATGGGATAATCATAGAATCATGTGGTTACGCTGTCAAGCAGAATATCATTTAGTTCTGAAAAATGGGTTGATTTGCTAAGGAAAAAAGGGAAGTGTAGGGCTATCCGGCAGAATTCAAGATAACTTTTATGAACTCTGGAGGACATTCAAGGTCCAGTAAAGAAGTTTGGGCATAATGTAGAAGAAATGAGAAAAATCGATAAGGGTATACGAAAACTATGGAAAATTGGTCACTGTGAGGAAAGAAGGTTGTTGTTTGTGGGCATTCTTCAGGGTAGAGAAGTATAAGAAGTGTGTGTTTGTGAGGGTTCAGTGTCGTTAATGAACGCAGCTGTAGAATGACAGCGTCTGATACTACGATGAGGTAGGCAGGTGGGTCACCGGTGGTAGACTGATGGAATAGGTTAAGGGAAAGACTGACAGACAGACACATTGATAAGAACACAGGGTAGTAAAGTTGATGTATGGATGGATGGATACAGTACAACTGGTGAGATGGACAGACATTATGTAAACATACATACATACATATATATGTATATTGTTACGTCCCCGTCCCACACTGCCGCAGTTTCCAACAGCAGTACCGGTAGTTCAGTATGGGAAGGACGTTTCCCAGTTTGTGCTTCCTATGGTCAGCCTTTAGGTGTACAACACACAAGATCAGCTAAGGCGAAAATAAACACTGGCTTCTTAACTTCACTGAATTTTCCAAATAATTATACTTAATGCTTTCCAACTTCACTATTTTCACATGCACTGAAGATACACAAACTGCAATAACATGTCACTTTTTGCCAACAAGACTACACTATTTTCACAAGTGCCGAAAGTATACAAACTGCACTGACACTGAATCACACTCAGATTGAACTGAAACTGACTGAACTTGCTCTACTCTCTTCCCTATCCTTATGTAAGCTTCTAGTATTTCAGAGTGTTCTACATTCCAGGAGAAGCAACAGTTGCCAACCCGGAGGCATCCAAATCATGCCAGAGTTTTCTTACACCGCTTCCGACGACGTCCATGCTACTCCACACAGTCTACTCCTGCTGGAATGTCTTGATCCTCTTCCTGATGCACTTCTTCTCTTGGGAAACTTTCACCATCCTCTTGTACTTCAGCTTGTTGGTCCTCCACAACATCTTCAGCTGCAGGAGAGCATGATTCCTTGGAGACGTCCCAGCTGTACTGTCCTGGCCCATGGTACTGCCACAGACAGTTCACGTATACCATCTTTGGGCGAGAATTCCTGCCTCCCTAAATTCGATATGTTACATCTGGTAGGTGTTCCAGCACAGTGTAAAGCCTATCCCATAGGCTCTGTAGCTTCGGTGACTGTCCCTTCTTTCATTGAGGATTGTATAACCAAACTTGGTCACCATCCTTGAAGCTCACCTCACTTGCCTTGGCATCATACTTGCACTTCATCACCTCCCCTGAAAACTTGAGGGCTCCTTGCACTTGGTGATGTACCTCTCCCAGCCTTTCCCAGAGATGCTTTGCATAACTGGAGGTGTCTGTAGGTTTCTCATCACCAGGTCATCTTCCCATTAACAAGTCAACGGGTAAGCATAACTTGTGGCTCAACATCAGTTTTGCAGGGGTGTAGCCAGTGGACTCATAGGATGCAGACCGATGTGCCATCAACAATGCTGGTCTGATTCCGTTTGTCCATCAACGCAGTACTTGGCCAGTTCTTGTTGCAGGATCCAGTTGAATTTGTCCACCATCCCATCTGACTGTGGCCTTAGTGGAGTCATCCTGGTCTTCTTGATCCTCAGTAACTTGCAGCACTCATGGAACACAGCAGACTCGAAGTTTCTACCCTGGTCTGAATGTAACTGCTGTGGCATCCTAAAATGACAGAAAAACTAGTGAACCAGCACCTGAGCAACAGTCGCAGCCTCTTGACTGGGCATGTCATAGGCTTCTGGTCACTCTGTAAAGTAGTCCATGGCAACACATATATACTGATTCCCTCTTTCAGAGAGTGGCAGAGGTCCAGCAATGTCCACTGGTAGCCTACTCTGCACCCACTTGGTACAGACGAAGAGGGGTGCAACAACGTTTCTTGGGTACCTTTTTGGCACAGTATACATCAAAGGCCTGACAACACTCTTCATCATCATGCCACATGCCAGTCCAGTAGAACCTTTGTTGCAGCTGACTCAGAGTTTTCTTCACTCCCTGGTGCCCACTAGTGATCTGATTACAGGACTTATCCAAGATCACGGACCTCATCTTCTTCGGAACCACCAGTTGTCAATACTTGCTAAGGCCATCGGGTGTCTCCCACTGATGCTCCAGTAGTCTGTTGTTCAAACGAAGAAAGTCCCACTGACTCCAGTAGCTCTTGGTCACAGGATGTAACTTGGAAACTTCTTCCCAAGATGGTCTAACTGTACTCTGCTGCCTCCACTCTAGCGCTGGTTGTAAATCTGCATTCTCCATCTGCATCCTCTTCAGGTCTTCTTCGTCTGACGCTGGCCCTGTCACAACAGCATGGTGGCATTGCTTGCCAAAGTTCCCATTCCTACTGCACTGCTTGCATTCTTTCGTCTTCTTGTACAGTGTTCATCAAAGGTATCCTGCATTTCCTCATTGGTGGTGCTTCTTGGGAAAAACTTGCTGGTTGTTGCCTCTCATCACCAGCCTTCACTAATTTATCTTTATCCTTCTCATTTGGACACTCATAGCTGAAGTGCCCCACCTCACCACAAGTCCAACACCCATTTGTTGCAGTCTGGGATTTCCTTGCATTGTTCCTTGTTCTTGCTCCTTCTTCCATTTGTAACAATCCACCTTCATGTGTTGCAGCTTCCTGCAGTACAGCACCCTCCTCTGGTCTTCTTCTGTTCTCTCTTCCACTTGTTGCAATCCACTTTCCGATGTCCTGGCTTCTTACAATACCAGCAACTTCCTCTAATCTCCTGTTCCCTCTTCCATTTATAACAATCCTCTTTCCTATGTCCTGGCCTATCACAGTACCAGCACCTTCCTCCAAAATTTTCCACTTCCCATACCTGAGTCTTGATGCCTTGAATCCTGCATTATGACCTGTCTGAAAAGTGGATGTAATGGACCTGACATAGGACTCAAATTGGAAAGCCCTGGCTAGTGCTTCTTGCATGTTTCTGGGTTGTGCCTGCTTCACTTGCACTTTTAACACTGCACTATCAAGAGCATCGATGAACTGGTCCCTTAGAAGAATAGCCATCAGGTTAGGTGCTGCTCCAGGGTATGCCTGGTATACCATACTGTCCAGGTCATAAGCAATCTGCTGTAGGGATTTGCCTCAAGCTCATACAAGGCACTGGAATCTTGCTCTGTAAAGCTCAGTCTTGTACATGGTCTCATGTTTGCACTCCAGCACTTCTACTAGGGACTGATAACTGTTCCTCTCCATTACTGACATCTGGCCCAGAATTTCCATTGTGGCACTCTTGAGGCTTATCAGGTTATAGAATATTTTTTTCATTCATTCCAGGTAATGGTTAGCTTTCCATTCTCTGTAACAGATACTTGAGAAATTCTCTGCAGACAGATTAGTAACTAATAAGGTTGCTCTTCCTGTACAGTTTTAACAGGAACAAGACTCTCATCAGCAAAATCTTCACCTGTAACTTTTGAATAAATTGTAATTGTTTTGGAAGCAGATTTTGTAAAACTAACTGATTCTGGTTCCAAAACAGTATCTCCTTCAGGTGCTAATCAGCAATATTTGATTCTTTTTCTCCTTTATGTCTTCACAGTAACTCTGAATTTCAGATTACCTCGGAATATTATTTGCATAGCCTACTTCGGTAGTTTCACTGGCTCCTTTTAGACAGACCACATCTTTGTTTGCAGGATGTGGAAACTACGTCAAAGCCTGGAAGACAAGCTGACCGAGGTTTCAAACAAAATTAGCAGTGTGACTTGAAAAGTAAATGTGCTGGAGGAGTTCATTCCCAGACATCAAACACACTGCGGAGGGGAGTGCCACTGCTCGGCCAACTGGTGCTGTCCAGGCTGACCATTCTCCTCCTACTGTAGTTATTTCTCCCCTCACCACACAGAATGAGTTCCAGCCAGTGAGGAACTGTGCAAGGTTTGTGAGAAAAAGGAGCGTCATTCAAGTACCACATAAATTTCAGATTCTTGTGGAAGTAGAGGAAGAGCCCCATGAGGCACGAGGTGTGGAGAACTCCATCATTCTTGGTCAGTTGGTGGCAGGGCACCCTCTAAACGAAAGCGTTTTTGTATTCACGGTGCAGGAATGGACAAAGTAACAGAGGTTGTGGACGAAATTTTTGAGAAAGCAGAAAATTATAGCCTTGTTATTATTCATACAGGTACTAATGATGGGTATTATTTTACAAGTGGACAATACGCAGTTTTGGAATTTTAGCACCATTAACGTATAGTATAGTCCCTAAGGATCATAATGAACCCCCTTAACCCCATTCAGAAATAGACATTTTCAGAGAATCAATTTAATTTAAAATTCCAAAAAAACCTACCTTGGATCTTCACTTGGCCACTCCGGGTAAAAAATGCATGCATTCATATGTGTGTTTCTCTTCCCTTCGACTGCACATGCATCTCGTAGGTCTGTATCACCCACTCATAGGGTTACTTTAGGTCACGTGTTGGAATTCTGCTAATGAATTTGAATCGTGGTCTTTGATTCAGTGTTGATGGAAAATTAAAATCCTTCTCGCTTTGGCCTCTGAAGAAGAAAGATGTGCTGTGTGTCCCGGGTGTGATATTGATTATTTACGGGTGATTAAGCATTTCCATTCAGAACCTGAGGAGGCTATTGATTTTTTTTTAGAAAACACGGTGTATTAACATCCGTAGTTTATTGCCCAGATTGTCAGGAACCGTGTGAATTTAGAAAAGACAAACATCAGTGGTACTGTGGTCGGTAAAAAAAAGTATGCAAAAACCAAGAAACGGGTCCAGTGTAGTTTTTGTGTGTCTGACTACAAAGGAAGTTTTTGGACAATACACCTTCCTGCCTGGCAAGTTATAATGTTCATAAACTACTGGATTCGAAAGTTCTGGAACCACGACGTTATTATCACGTGTTTGAAGTGGTCGACAAAGACAAGTGTGGGCTGGTGAAGCTCTTGCTCAGAAGTGATCCTTTCGTGGCTATAGAACCAGCCACCCATCGGGGGACCTGGCATTGTCGTAGAGATTGACGAGACATTTTTTGTGAGGGCAAAATATGATGGTGGGAAAAACCTTAGGGACATGTGGCTTTTTGGAGGGATTGAAAGGGCCGGAAAAAAGTTTTTCCTGGTGCCTTTAATGAAAGGGGATCAAGTGCTTGACAGGAGTGCTGCAACCCTTCTACCCATTATCAAAAAATTCATTCGGCCAGGTAGCATCGTTAACAGTGATGATTGGGCTGCCTATCGACGGTTGGCGGACGAGGGGTACACGCATCGTGTGATTAACCACAAGGAGGCTTTTGTGGACCCAAACGACCCTACCATCAATACGCAGACCATTGAAAGACTGTGGCGTGACGTAAAGGAGTGGTCTAAGCCTCCTGGACTATGGACTGAATATTTTGAATAGTACTTCTCTAGGTATCTGTTTCTTCAAGCGAACACTGAGCAAACGTTACACCACTTCCTCATTGCTGCAGCTACACTATACCCGCCACAGTCCGATTGGCCACTTGAAAGACCTGGTGCTGTTGCTGCAATTCCACTAGGCCAACCCCTGGAAGACGACAACGACCCAGACAACCCTCGTCCTGGACCATCGTATCTCTAGGGTATGCGTTCCCCTAGGATAGGTTAGGTATGTTGGGTTAAGTTTGGTTAGCTTTAGTGTGTTTGGTGAGGTTACGTTACATACTTCCCTAGGATAGGGTAGGTATATTGGGTTAGGTTTGGTTAGTTTTATTGTGTTCGGTGAGGTTGTTAGGTCTCTTTCATTTGGTTTGGTCTGTTCGGTCACGTTTACGGGTGGTGCAGTATATTTTTCTGGTGTTTTTTTATGCGAGTTCAGTTGTTTTTAACTTAATTTTTTTCGGAAAATGCTTTATTTCACCTACTCGTCCAGTCAAATTTCGTGATTGGAAAAGAGGGACAATGAGGCATTTCCGACAACAATGAAGATCAGAAACATTAGAATCGCATCAAAAACTGCCAGAAAAATATATTGCGCTACCTGGGGGGTGTATTGTCAACTTGTAAAAATTTACCCTAATGATGTGTGAACCTGATCAGAGGAGCTGATGAAGTACAAAAAGATCATTCGGTACCACAATGAAAAAACTAACAACATTTTAATTTCAGGCATACTCCCAGGGAGTAATGCAGGGAATATCTTCTTCACTAAAGCATTTAGTATGAATAACAGGGTCAAATCACCAGTGGCGTATCCAGGATTTTTGCCAGGGGGGGCAAACACTTGGAATATTTCCCCAAAACATCTGTCACCACTAATTTTCCTAGATTTGATGCTTTATGTCATCTGAAATAAATTTACATCATTACTGTCGCGTTTGTTCCAATGTCTTAAAGAAAAACTATCTTTTCCCCATATATTCACAGCTTTCTTGGAGTAACTTTAAGTAAATAGCTAATAATCCTTTCAAAGGAGAGGTATGTAAAACCACTCAGTACATAATGTTACCAGGGGTCTACTCTTTCATTAGAGAGAAAAAGGAAACACCAGCAATAAATTGGAAGGCACTGGAGTTTCCATAGCAAAGACATCTCACTAGTATCACTGGTCATCATGGTCACTCTCGTAGATGGTATTATTATCGATACATGCATGCTGACTTCCGTCCGTTCTACCTCAAAACATTTTTTTTTTCTCGGTACCACAAATTTCTTGTGTAATTTTAGTGCTTAAAAAAGCAATATCAACACTATATCTTAGTGCATCATTTACCTGCTGTCTTTATCTCTCTGTACAAGTACAGCTATTATGCGTAATAACCTACGAAATTATGATGAAATATATCACACACTGGCACAGCACCTACCATACAAGAGGCAATGGCGTCCATACTATCTGTTATATTCAGAAATAAACCCTGTATTTTGAATGGCTGCGGGAAGAAAAATGGCGGAATGGATAGGCCAGTGAAACTCGAGATCTGGCGTGAGTGTCCCGAACACACACTTTCCCACATTCATATCGCTTTTTTCTGCAATATTTCTCTCTCTCTCTCTCTCTCTCTCTCTCTCTCTCTCTCTCTCTCTCTCTCTCTCTCTCTCTCTCTCTCTCTCTCTCTCTCTCAACTTTGCACATCTGCATAAATTAAAATTCTCTGCTGCAGCCACCCCCAGTCTGGTATTCTGTTTTGTACCACTGCTGTGGAGGTAGGCAATACAAATTCTGTTTTCCACTACTTATCCTTTTGGTTTGATTTTCACTGGCTCAAGCATCACGGGTGATGCATACGTCAAGAGTCTTGACTCAAGACTGACCAAAGTAAATACATCTGGTGGGATTAACCTCTCTTAATCCTTGACTCAGGTGACCACTCGAACTGCCCCGCTCAGCAGGGAATGATTTTCATATCACCTGAACTGTATTGTACTGCACAGAAAGGATTTTTCCATTAAGAAAAAAAAAAGACAAACGGTGTAAAGCTATTCATCCTGAAAATTCTCACCTAGAAAAGCGGGGGGGGGGGGGGGGACAAAAGATACTCTGTCCCCCAGGCTCCAATTTGTGGGAGACAGGGGGATATGTCCCCCTGTCCCCCACTCAAGCGAGGCCCCTGGCACGTACATCTGGTTACCTTCTAAAATGTAGTCTGAGGTGATCAAAATGGCTTCATGCATTCTTCAAAAATTCTGCTTCTTTCAGCTGTTTGTAACAATAATTGTGCAGTGTTTGTTTGCAACTGGCTACAGGGTGAGAGGATATGGCTGCAGCGTGAGAGGATGTGGCTGAGAGGACAGGAAGGCCATTTTTACACCTCATCAGGATTCACGTGCAAAACATCTTTAGAGCTCTACTTTTAACCACATAATGTATGGTGACAGGGGAAATTGTGAAGTTATAACTGGTACCTTTTTCTCAAGGGTCTTATTACATTTAGTTTAGCTTTCAATTTCAAAGGAAATTATTGCTCCTACATAAATATTTTTGGAAGTAGATAATATTGTTTAATATACAAGTGGAAAAATTAGGAAAACTCTATTGTCATACAAGAACTATGCCTAAAATCCCTTTCAGCGTTTCCCCAAAATTTTCCCAGAGGGGGCAAACTGCCCCCCTGCCCCCCCAGTGGCTATGTGTATGCAAATCACTTTGCTTGCAGGAAGGCATGGAATTCATTGACTCGTGGAACCACCTTTACGATCAGCGAGTGCTATTTACAAATGATGGACTACACTTGAATGTCATTGGTCCTGCCGTCTCGGTTGTTTGCTTAGTGATGCTGTACGTTTCTTTTGGAGAAAAAAACAAGTATCATGGGAGGTGACTACAGATATCATATGATATAATGAATCAATAGGTAATGGTAGCTCCCCACATAAGATATGTAAACACTTTACCAGTAAAGCTTTTCTTGTAACTGTGCATAGTCTGCATAATAAGTTTTCTAATTTAGATGCTCTTGCCTTTACTGAAGATTATGATATAATTGGTATAATAGAATCATGGCTTAATACTGAGCAAAAGAGATTTTTTTAGCAGAGTATAATTTACCAGGCAATATAATTTCCAGTAGAGAACGGAAGGAAAAAGCAGGGGGCAGTGAGTTGTTATTTATTGATCAGAATTTCATCCAGTCATAATTACCAAACCACATATTGAAAATATTGACAGTTTTATATTCTGTTTTATAATGAATCTTGTTATAATATCATACTCGGGTAAATTTATCGTCCATCTGGTCAACCACTCAACATCGACAATTGAATCTACAGTCAGACTGTTGAAATCTCTTGTATGCAAAGCAGTACAGTATGGGGTGATTTTAATTTACCAATTCCAAAAGGGGTATAAGCCTTATCTTCAAACACAGGATTAGACCTATATGTAAACCTCCAGGAAAGTTCACTGTATCAGTCTGTAAATTATTCAACATGTGGAACTAACATTCTAGATCTAGCCTTGGCCTTATCAGAAAATTTTGTGAGTAACGTTATAGTAGGAGATGAATTTAGTACAAGTGATCATCACCCAGCTATAAGAGAGCTAATTTTAATAAATTAAAGGCAATTGTAGGGGCAGGGGGCTGTTATCCCATTGTCGAAACATTAGGTGTCAATGTTGCATGGAAATTTTTAACAGGAATTCTCAACAATCCAGCCAAGTTATGTATTCCAACATGCAACATAAGGCCTGCCGAAAAATCTAAACACAAATTGTGGAACTTCAGTATTAACCCTTAACCACTGGGTGTCGATCAGAACTGTCAAAAAATCGGTGGCTTGGTGGGGCCGGGTGTCGGTAGGAACCCCACTTGTTTTCCTGCCACAGTTTCAAGTGACCGTCACTTTATCTCATCACCAAAAGCTCAGAAAAGACTCTCACCAGCCCTCACAATCATACCTCAGTCATCTCTGTAACTTTGCTAGGTGTAGGATGATCTTTTCTTAACCTTTTTCATCCGATTTTGTTCCTGACTCATGTGGACTTTCACCTCAACCATCCCTGCCAAGCCTTTTTCCAAAGACAGTAGGAAACGACTTATTGATAGTGCCATAGCATGCCTTGGACACCAGTGTGTCTAATTTATCAATTAATGGAGAAGTTATCACACTGAGAGCAATGTCACAGCCAGAGCCGCGGGCAGATGCATGAACACATTATGTTCTCATGGCGAGAATTAGTCCTCTCCCTCACTTCATTACTCATCAAGGCAACGACCTACAGACATTGGGATACTTTCATTAGCAAGAAGAAGAATTGATAAGTAATATGGTTTTTAATTCATTTCCCTAATTGCTATAGTTTCTGAGATATAAAGGTTAGAAGTAAAACTATTTTGTCTTTTTGTCATACTGACGTGAGGCACGAACAGATTTTAGCCCAATATCCAGGGGTTAAACATTGTCTTCTAACAAAAAATCTTGCATACAAAAAAAATAATACAACAAAGAGTCAGTGTGATAAAAACAAATATGATGCTTTTTGACAGAAAGTCAAAAAATTAGCTAACTCTAGGAAGAAAAACCTTGAGGCACTTATTGCCAGTATCAGTAAATCAAACCCAAAGAATTTTTCAGTTACATAAGAAACAAAGAGGTAATAACTCCAACAATCAAACCCTTAATGACAGAGAGAGGAGAATACACTGATAATGAAACCAGAGTTGTACAAACACTTAAACCTTTCTTTCCATAAGTATTTACAATAGAAAAAACACATACAATTCCTAAAGTGTCCTCAGTTCCAGTAAGGGCAGCATACTCGATGATATTACAGTTAGTGATCACCAAATTAAAAGAGACTAAAACACCAGCACTGGAGAAAATATCTCCACTCATATTAAAGGAACTTCTAAATGAGATATCAAAGCCATTATCTAAACTCTTTAACGTATCACTAAAGAGCAGTAAGGTGCCACACGAACGGAACCTCATAAACTACCACCCAATTAGTTTAACATCAGTGATTTGCCAAGTGCTTGAAACTGTTATCAGAGACAAGATTATGAAATACTTGGAAACAAATAACCTCATCAAAGATTCGCAACATGGTTTTCTGAACAATCACTTTTGCCTCACGAATCTATTGGCCTTTTTCAACGATATATTGAACATGTACAACGAGGCTAAGTCCGTTGACAGTGTCTATCTTGATTTTCAAAAGGCTTTTGACAAAGATCCAGACAAAAGACTCTTTCAGAAGCCAAAGGCACCTGGCAGTGTGGTCGGGTGGATTGAAGATTGGCTTACCAGATGAAGGCAGAGAGTTGTAATATAAGGAAAAGAATCAGCATGGATAAACGTTACAAGTGGAGTACTACAGGGTTCAGTGTTAGGTCCTGTTGTTTTAATATGCATAAATGATATTGATGAAGTATTATATTGTAAGATTTCTAAATTTTCCAATGATACTAAAATAGGTAACAGAGCAGATACAGCATTGCAGAGGCAGACAGTTATGAGAGATCTTGATCAACTTTTTAACTGGGCACAAACATAGCAAATGGATTTCAATATTTATAAATGTAAAGCGTTAAACATTGGCAGTACAAACGTAAGGGCCAGTAATAACACGAATAATGCCCAGCTTCATAGTAGTAACTATAAAAAAAGATTTAGAAGTTATAATAACAAATGATCTGAAAACAAGTAAGCAATGTACAGAAGCTGTAAATAAAAAACAATTAATTGATCAGAGTCATAGGTAGAACATCTGAATATAAATCCGATAATATTATCCTCACTTTCTATAATTCCTTAGTGTGGCTGCACTTGGAGAACTGCATTCATTTCTGGTCATCGTATGATAAAAAGGATATGGAGAAACTTGAGAGAGTACAACAAAGGGTAACAAAGATGATACCTGGATTGAGAAATAAACCATACGAGGAGCATTAAGAAACCCTGAATCACATTGAGCTTTAATTCAAATGTTCAAAATATTCAAAGGACATGATAATATGGCCATCGATAAAAATTTCACAGTTGATCGCTCGAACTGCACTAGAGGTATGGGCGTAAAATTATTGGCAAACGATTTCAGTCACATGAAGCTAAGCATTTTTTCTTTAACAGAGTTGTAAATATAACACATTGCCCTCGAATATAGTAAACTGTGATACAGTACTAACCTTAAAAATCGCTAGGATAAGTATTTGTCGTATGACCCCCAACTTAGTATATTCACTCCTGATTAACACACTTCTGTGGTATGTGTGTGAGTGTGTGTGTGTGTGTGTGTGTGTGTGTGTGTGTGTGTGTGTGTGTGTGTGTGTCATTTTTCAGAGCATGGGAGATACAACAGCTGAACAACATCAATAAATGTTCATGACTTAATGTTACTGCCTTTCAGGTAGACTGTGTAGAATAAATTTTCCTTTCCCTCTTTCCCATGAGATTTCCATGACAGTTTTCCTGTGCTGCATAGTGGTCCTCCTCAACACTTCCTGCTGGGTTCGGCTGGAAGGTTTGGTGGGTAGGGGAAAGCCTTCCTGCTTTTCAGTCCTGTCTTTACCTGACAGATTAATTTTGTTAGTTATAACCTTCCCGATACCAAACAACCACGAAAGGACCAACAGATCTGTTGCTGATTGCTTTCCTTTGTACTGCTTTGTACTCTCTCTTCATTTTGTTGCTTCTCCTTCACTTCATCCTCATTTCGTATCCCCCTTTTTCCCTCCAAACTTTATTACCTTCACGAAGAGGAAAAGAAAATCCTGCGTAGAAGAATTCTGTGAAGGGTAATAATGGAAATGGAAGTGCTGATAAGGATCGGAGGGAGGGTGAGAAGAGAGGGAGAGGAAAGGGGAAGGGATGATGTAGGTGTCTCTCTCCCTCTCTCCCGGCTACCCATCCCCCTCTCCCAAAAAGGAAGATCAAAAGTAAAACAGTATCATAAAACAAGGTTGGTTTCATTATCAGTTTTAAAGAGAAGTAAGTTGGAGACGTTTCTCCACATCTCCCTCCCTCTCCTTTGTTTTTCCTCCAGCCCAATGACGGTGGATATCAGGAAAGAGGGAAGATAAAAAAGAAATGTGAGACTACCTCAGGTGCTGCCCTTGTATTTGGCTCACGTTGGGTGCAGTGTGAGTGGGTGGCTTTTGTTGAGAGAGAGAGAGAGAGAGAGAGAGAGAGAGAGAGAGAGATTATCCTAGTTGTTACACTGATAGGTTTCATGCCAATACTGTATATTACAAATGCGTCCCGTTTACCATATTACGAAGGCAATCATTCATTTAGCTTGGTGTGGGATAGCGAAGCTCTGTCTGTTAACAGCTGCACACACACGCGTGTAAAGTTGTGTATAGCCTACCGATTAACACCAGTACAGCACATGAACAGCCATTAATAAAGTAGTGCCTGTTTATACCGCTTAATTTTAATGAGGCACATGACTAGCCATTTTGTGTCTGTATGCAGAAACTACCACCATTTAGACTCTAGTCTAATTCCAGGTCACTTACCTCTAGTTCACACACATTTCAAAGGAAAACCCAGCACGTACCAACGTACTGTACCTCCTGACTTGAACAGACATCAGCTCACCCGCACTTCAAAGGAAAACCTCAGCACGTATGTACTGTTCAACCTTACTTGATCAGACTTAAACGCCGATAGGGCTGTGACCCACTTGGTTATTTTGATTTGGCTAACGTCATACGATTATATTTACCCTGTCTGAGGAAAGCCCAGCAATTCCGAGATTACAAAGCATATTGCACCATCCAAAACAATATCTAGGCCAACTAACTTATGGTTTAAGTCCCTTCCCGAAAAGAAAAACAAAATTTACGCACACTTGAGAAGTAGGAAAAAAGATACATCTTCCATCGTCAACACAAAATTGGTCAAAATATAAGTTACTTTAAACTGGGCTTCATCTGCCTGATGTGGTATAATAATTTCTGTGCTGTGGATTGTAGAGAAGCATGATGCTGTTTAACTGAAATCATAGCTTCCATTAGTCTCCATAGCTTCGAAAAATTATAATTTTTCAGTGCAACAAGCGATTTGGAACATCAGAGAAGAATATATGACGTCTAGAGTACAGATTAAAAAAAAAAAAAAAACATACAGGAAAACTGCAGCTCAATCACACTAGTCAGTCCAAGAAAAAGTTGGATACGATTTTGACCTCAATTTAAAGTACCTTTGATGTATATTTTACGTGATGTGTGCTTGTGTGTGTGTGGGGGGAGGGTAGAAGTTGAAAATAATGAGAACAGGGAAGTGGAGGAACATAAAGATCATGAAAGAAAACGGAAGGTAAAAGGCGAGTTGGAGCGTTACGCAGGTGGTTGGGGAAATCTGTGGAAGTGTTCCATTAATCTCGTCAAGATTTCTCCAGCTGCAGTGTTCAGGGTCTCCTTAAACTCGTCCCTCTAGTATATTGCCTTTAATTTCCTTCGTTTAGTAGAAATGGAGGAAGTGGGACAATATCATCATCAATATCATCATCACCTTCACCATCGTCATCGCCATCGCCGTTGTTTTTGTCATCAGTCAGTTTCTAACATTCATTTGGGATGGCGTGGTCCAGGTTCATGAGTGTTGGTCTTTTATTTCACTCGTGCAGGAACCAGAGGAGAAAAGAAGTCCTGGGTACAGGCTCTGACCTCCCTTTCCCCCCATCCCACACACACACACACACACACACACACACACACACACACACACACACACACACACATTTTCAGCTGTAGGAGGTACGAGAATGTATTAATAGCTGTACTACGGTGGCCAATGGGTCCATCGCATTCCACACACCAGTAGAAAATAAGGGCTCCTGTCTCACACGCTTCTTACAATTTCCTTTACAATAAAAAAAGAGAATGTAGTTAATGCCCCTGACTTACCTTCCTTATTGAAATACTGAGGAAAGTATAAATAATAATTATCAGACAGCGATAAGCCTAATTGTGGGTTTGTAAATATTGCGATAAAGACTCCTGCCTTGTGGTTGTATATTATACACTGTTGAATGTACTCAGCAATCATTGTTTTGATTATTGTGAGGTGACCAGGGATACCTTAGAGATAGAAGGAGTGAGTGTAGTGAGTGTACGGGCGAAGGAATATGAGAGAGTGAGAGAGAGAGAGTGAGAGAGAGAGAGAGAGAGAGAGAGAGAGGGGGGGGGGAATAAGATTATGGTGAAAAGGGATATCAAGGAAAGAGGGACGAGTACTTAAGATGAGAGAGATAGGATGAGCAACAAGCTCTAATGAGAGAGAGAGAGAGAGAGAGAGAGAGAGAGAGAGAGAGAGAGAGAGAGAGGTCATGCAACTGCAACACCGTTTTCATTTGACATTTATACTGCCAATTCATTTTTTTTTATCATTAATATAGAGAAGTGTGTGTGTGTGTGTGTGTGTGTGTGTGTGTGTGTGTGTGTGTGTGTGTGTGTGTGTGTGTGTGTGTGTGTGTGTGGTGAGAACCTTTCAGTTTTCAGTCTGAGAAAGTGAAATTATGAGAGGAAACAATATCGTATACTCTATTCTATCTATCTATCTATTGCCAGACGCCTCAATCCCGTTTGGGGTGGCCACAAACAAATCGCCTCCAAGTCGCCCTGTCCCCCGCCATTTCACTACCCTGCTCCCAACTTCACCCCCCTCTCTCATATACCTCTCCACCCCACCCCTCCATCTCATCCTCGGCCTCCCCCTCCCTCTTCCCCCCTCCACCTCACTCACATACACTCTCTTCGTCAGTCGTTCACCCTCCATCCTCTCCACATGGCCAAACCACCTCAGTGTGTTCCTCATAACGCTTCCTATCACATCCACATCCACACCACAACGCTCCTTTATATCCTCATTCGTCAGCCTGTCTCTCCATGTGACTCCACAGGCTCCTCTTAATAAAATAAATAACACATGTCTACCAGCACAGCCTTGCATGGGTAATTTGTCTCCACTTATGGAATAGGTGGAGACTATTGTTCTTTCTGGTATTATTATCATTTCGGTCTCAGAGTTTCGCGACGATTTCAGGAGAACCGGTGCCTGCGTGAGGAATCTGAAGGGGCCAGGTTATATGTCCTGGCATGGGCCATTGCTGATAGTAAAACAAAAATCCAAATCCTTTATGCACAGTGGAAAGGCATGTCATAAAGTGTCATACCAGTATTATCTTGTGAACGAGATAAGGTGGCAGTGTCTTTTGGAGATTTTAATGGAAATTGCGCAAGTAATCTGAATTGCACAAGTTATATGTTATGAGCCATTGCTGATAGAAAAAATCCAAATTTCCCCAGTGGGGTCAAGGTCATTGTAAGAAACAGTAGGTGGAGACTAGTGACTTCCTTTAGGACGGTTACAGAGTTCTACAGTAGTTTCATTTATGACTGAAGGCACCCTACAAAGATTATGCAACTTCTCCCCTCCCCCCTTTCTCTCTCTCTCTCTCTCTCTCTGTCTCTCTTTTCGTTTTACTTTGTCCAAAAGTTTATCATCTGTTGAAACTCTTATTTCTTCTTTTTCAGTAGTTTCTTAATTTCTCATTTTCCTCATCCACTTTTCTTCCACAGTGTCTTTTCTCCACATTCATCCGTCTGTTCCCTCCTGCCCGTTATCTCCCTTTTTTGTCTCTGCTTTTTTCTCACCTTCTTTTTCTCTCCTATTTATTCCTTCCTTTCTAACCATTCAAGAAATTCTGTTTATCTGATATTTTCTTTCTGTTCCTTATTGTCCTTCAATTGATTTTCTGTCGTTGTGTCCCTTTCTTCCCTCCATCTTCATCTTCCCCGCAAAACTCATGAACAATAGCTCATCTCTCTCTACACGTTTTCCTCCACATGTTGCTCCCTTCTCTTTCCTTCCTTCTCGTGTCACCTTTAATCCCCTCCCTTTTCCCCTGTGGTTTATTCTTCTTCCTTCATCCCACTCCTTCCATATCATTCCATCCATTTTTTTTTTTCACTTCCTTCACACACACCCTCAATTTCGATCTCCCTCTCTCTCTCTCTCTCTCTCTCTCTCTCTCTCTCCTAGCCTCCCTCTCCCTCTCTTCCTCTCTCCTAGTCTCCCTTTCTCTCCCTTTCTTTCTTCTACTTTCCCTCTCTCCTAACCTCCCTCTCTCTCCCTCCATCCCTCCCTCCCAGTCTGCCTTTCCCTCTCTCTATCCTAGGCTCCCTTTCTCTCCATCTAGTCTCCCTCTCCCTCTCTTCCTCTCTCGTAGTCTCCCTTTCTCTCCCTTCCTTTCTCCTAGTTTCCCTCTCTCCTAACCTCCCTCTCTCTAAGTCTGCCTTTCCCTCCTATCCTAGGCTCCCTTTCTCTCCATCTAGTCTCCCTCTCCCTCCCTCTCTCCTCGTTTCCCTCTCCCTCCCTTTCTGTCGCAGTCTCGCACATATCATTGCACGTGTTTTTTACTATTAACACTTTCCAGGTCGGACCCCCTGCAGCCAGCAGAACCCTCCTGCTTCCCTACCCCCCTCTCGTGCTCTCCTTACCTCATACCCTGCCGCGCTCTTGATTTTTTCCCTTTCCGATCGTTGTTTCACCCCGAAATATTTGGATCTGCGGATTCGTTATTATACCGTTAGAAATCTGAGACTTTTGCAGAATAAGATAAAAGAAAAAAGAATTTGATAGTGCATAAAGTAAAATAGTTACGACGTGTATAAGTTGAAAGAGCACACAAGAAAGTTGATATCTTTGTTTTCTAAGCGTTTTTTGTTCACGTTTTCGAATTTTCCCATGAACGAAAATAGTATCACCGAACTGGAAATGTAATCAGGCTAACATCAGACCAAATTGCAGGACGGTAGACGCAGTTTCTGATTTATAGTGAATATGGCTTTGTTTGGAAGCGGATCCGTATCCAAAGAGTGGGTTGGACACTTTTGGATTGGACCCGGATCGGCGTCCAAAGACTGCGAAAGTGTTAAGCTCCTTTTTGTCCCACTCAGCTGTTAATTTACCAGGGAACGTTGTTGACAGCGAACGTCTGTTTCAGTCAGCATTTATGCCAGCATTGAAATTTGAGTGGCAGCATTCTTTTGTGCTTCAGGCAAAGTGCTTTGGTGGCTGTAAACTTGTGGATTTTCTTTTCTTTTTATGACAGTAATTTCAGTTGCATAATCTTTTATGTGTGTGTGTGTGTGTGTGTGTGTGTGTGTGTGTGTGTGTGTGTGCATTTTTTAATATGTACAGAGGGTTACCTGTGGGAGAGCAAAACAATGGAGAAATTAAATGAGAGGAATGAATGTACGATTTTTTTTTTTTTTTATGCGAGGAAGAAGGAACCAAAGGCCATGAGCCCGCAGTAACAGTTCCCTCCAAGAGAAAAAAAAATACAATAGAGAGCCAAATTCAAGATCCGATCATTTTGAGATGCCTGGACACACTGCGTTTGAAAGACTGGAGATCATAGGCAGCAGGAAATACAGATAGAGGGAGACAGTTCCAGAGCTGACCTGTTGCGTATATGAAAGACTGGGAGTAACGGTTAACTCTTGCATTAGAGAGTTGGACAGAAAAGGGATGAGAGTTTGCTACCAGACGGGTGCTACGCGCCCGTCGTAGAGGTGGAGGAATGCAAGCAGATAGTTCAGAGGAGCAGTGACCATTAAAGTAGCGATAGAAAAGAGATAAAGATGCAACAGTGCGGCGAAGAGACAGAGGTTGAAGGGAGTCAGTAAGAGGAGGAGAGTTAATGAGACCAAAAGCCTTTGACTCCACCCTATTGAGAAGAGCTGTATGTGGGGAGCCTCCCCACACATGAGAGTTGTACTCCACATAGGGGCGGATAAAACCCCTGCATAGAGTCAACAATTGTGCAGGGGTAAAGAAAGAGCGGAGTCGGCTTAGCACACCCAATCTCTTGGAAGCAGATTTTACAAGAGATGTAATATGATCTTTCCAAGATAAGTCCCGAGTAAATGAAACCCCAAGCATGTTCAAGGATGATGCAGGATTAAGCTGAATATTATTAAACATTAATGGGTATACCTGTGGAAGATTTTGTCGGGTTGATAGCTGTAAGAACTGAGTCTTAGATGCATTAAAGACAACCATATTATTTTTACCCCAGTCAAAGATACGAGCCAAGTCAGACATTAGGTGTGCCAAAGCCTCATCCCTTGTTTCTTGAAGTAACTGTTGAGATGGGCGTTGTGGGAACCGAATGGAAAATGAAGGGAAGAGGCGAAAAAAAGAAGAGGAAGAGAAAAAGAAAGACTATTGTGCGGCCTGAGAGATGTGTTTATATATTTACGTCTTTGTATCTCCTCTCCTCTCTGTAAATTCACCTTGACCTCCCGTGTCATCCATTTATCACTGTACTTTAACTATGTGTGTGTGTGTGTGTGTGTGTGTGTGGAGGCGGAAGTAGCTGCAATTTTGTACTCTGGTGATTGATGTATCGTACAGGTGTAAAAAATATAAGAAACCAATATATGTTGTATGCACCAAAATTGGCACCACAGAAACTGTTGCCAATCAAAACATAAAATACGTGGCATCCATTGAGGAAAATAAGAATAAAACCACCTGGTGTAAAAGAAGCAGCTGATGTACACGAAAACTTAAATCCATTAACCCTTTCCCTGGTCCTGACCTACTTCGTTTTACTTTTTTCAGTCAAAGTTTTATTATGGTCAATCCAAGCCGTTCATTTCTGAGTAATAAAACAATATAACCGCATCTACCAAGTATATTATCATTAAAGATATACTCCATCACTAATTAAGTAACATAACTGGCAATGAAAACTAGGAAATGTCGAGCAAATTGGTTTGTTTGTTTGTTTGTGCATGTGTGTGTGTATCTGAGTGTGTGTTTTTGTGTGTGTGCGGGTGTGTGAGTTTTTCTTTTGACATCAAACGTATGTAAATCTGCAACAATCAAATGCTAATGAAGAAAGAAGTTTGAGGAATGAAGAGAAATAAAATGCTGGGGAAAGAGTAATGTTGAGAAAGAGAGGGCAAGGAAGTGTTTGAGAAGCCAGTGGAAGGGTGATCATAAATAATGGGAGGGGGAAATGAATGTTGTGGAAGGCTGGAAGGGGATTGCAAAGTTTTAAGGAAAGAAAAGAGGTGTTTGGTTTAGAAGAAAGACGTGGTGAGAAAGTGAAAGGATGGCATTAAGGAAAGCAGGGAAATAAAATTGTGAAAGAGAGAAATGGGTTTGTTAGAAGTTAAGAGCGAAAAATGTGTATGCTGATAAATAGCCAGTACACTCCATACGTTATGGTACCCACTTATTGATATTTCCAGGCACACACACCCAACACCCACAGTATCCTTTATGACCTGGTGTGTTGGACTGTAATTCACTGCTTGTAGGAGAAACTGAAAGGGAATATGGTTTGCCAAGTAAGTCATTCATCATCTCGGGTCTATTTATCAGGTACACATTGGCTGAGGGAGATATAAAGCCAACCTCTTTGGTCTCTTATGGGACGTAAATCAGAGGAGAAGGACGTCCCAGACTCACCTTACTCACTTTGTGTGTGTGTGTGTGTGTGTAATTCACCGGGTCGGTCAGGATCACTTGATGGTCGTGATCGTCAGCTTTTACCCTCCCGGAAGGGAGCTGAAAGCTCATATAGTCCGATCTAAGGGCAAGGCTGTGACCTTCACACACCCACACACCCGTCCCCTTGCTCAAGGGGGACAGTAACCACCCACTTCGTCAGTGAAACTTTTCGCAATCTGAGCGAGGCGCGAACTCCCGTCTACCAGATGGCAAGCGAGCACGTTACCACTGCACCAGCGAGCGGTGTGTGTGTGTGTGTGTGTGTGTGTGTGTGTGTGTGTGTGTAAGTTTTGGCGTCGTGATGTTGTCATGGACAGAGAAGCAAAACAACAAAAAACTGTGTGTAATGAAGCCTTCAGTGGCTCAACATTGCCGCACTGATATGGACTGAAAAAACGAGGCCTCGCTTTGTCTCCTTTGTCTCGTGGAAAATAGTAGTCTTCATTTCAAAGTTTTATAATTCCCTGTATCTCCTTCCCCAGTTTCTTTGTTTCCACAGAGGCCACTCCTGCCTTTTGGTCAAGGACGTACTGAGTCACACATTAACTCCGCATTATTGTCCCACAAGCGGTAAATGAAAGATCCGCCATGTTGTGTTGGTCGGCTCTTAATTTAACAAGTATCCTCGTTTATTTCATTCTTCTGTACATCATTTTCATTTTATAATTTCTTTGTCCACTGTCGGTTAATTTTATTATTTCCCTCTCCATTTTTTTGCATTTTTGTTTTTTGCTCACTCTCCAACATAATTATTATTATTTTTATCAATAACTGTTTTCTCGTTCTTTGGTCCCATAAGGTTTTTGTCATCCGTCATCTTGTTCTGTCTTGTAACCAAATATGTGTCATTAATAATTTCATCTCTCTGTACTTCGATATCACACACACACACACACACACACACACACACACACACACACACACACACGCACGATTTCGTCCATCCTAGTACAACCCTCACCACCTGGTATTTAAAAAATTGGATACCATTCTTGCCCAAGTCTACTTAGTCAGTCCCGTAGGTCGTAATGAAAGTGAGACTCTCTCTCTCTCTCTCTCTCTCTCTCTCTCTCTGAGACAGCTGCGACCGTTTTCAGGTTTCATACTTTGATTTCAGGCCTAGTTTTTCCTTGAACCCCCACCCCTCCAGCACCCCCATGAGGTGTTTGCTTGATGTCCTCTAGCATCACCATCATCACCACCACCCTCACTTAAACCCTTCACACCGATGACACATGTTTATGGTTACTAGTGCTATATCCAAACGCTTGTGGCCAATACAAGCTGCAACCAACCCCTCCATTTGTCTGAGGGAAGGACGATGATAATACTGTATACAGTAGACTATTAGGCTGGATGGGTAATACCTCCAACATTCCCACCTCATCCACCAGCAACTTCATCACACTCCTCGCTACCACCACAAGTTACTTCGATCCAACAGCCCCCCTGAGAGTTGGTGATGGGGAGGGACGGGAGGAAAGGGGTGGGGTATAAGGGAGAAAAGGCCCTTTGGTGGAAATGCTACCAGTATACAAGTACCTTCACCAGAGCAACGAGAGAGAGAGAGAGAGAGAGAGAGAGAGAGAGAGAGAGAGAGAGAGAGAGAGAGAGAGAGAGAGAGAGAGAGAGAGAGAGAGAGAGAGAGAGAGAGAGAGAGAGAGAGAGAGAGAGAGAGAGAGAGAGAGAGAGAGAGAGAGAGAGAGAGAGAGAGAGAGAGAGAGAGAGAGAGAGAATATGTGATTGAGAGGGCTTGAGAAGAAAGAAGAGTGTGTGTGTGTGTGTGTGTGTGTGTGTGTGTGTGTGTGTGTGATTACATTTAAAAAATAGACAGGAGATGGATAGTAGAATATGCGAAAATTTTGAAATTGATGTAAGCAAATTAGCATGAAGTATTTCTTTGGCAATGCAACAAAGAGTGGGTCATAATCATATAAGCGAAATGAAAAGATAAACAGATGTCGGTAAGGAATTTATGCTGTTCATTGTCGTGCCTGTATTCTGTCAGTAAGGAATTAAAACTCTTCATTGTCTTGCCTGTGCTCTGTATTGCTGTTTTTTTTTCTATTATTATTATTTTTATTATTATTATTATTATTATTATTATTATTATTATTATTATTATTTGTGAAATGGTATGTTCACTTTCTGTAGTATTATTTCTTTGTTATTTTTCTTATTTTTGTGTTAATTCATATCTCATATTATTTTTGACATTCATATAATATATAAAACTCTCTCTCTCTCTCTCTCTCTCTCTCTCTCTCTCTCTCTCTCTCTCTCTCTCTCTCTCTCTCTCTCATGCGAATCAATACTCATTTTAAGGTATAACTGTGTTGTCACAGGGAATAAAAAGGCAAAGAAAGGTGATATTAAAAAAGAGGAAAACGTTTCAACACTGCATATTTTTGGCTGGTGGCTGCGTGTGTAACATGAAAAGTTGGCCAGGCAGAGGAGGAACATGATGGTGTGGTCTCCCTCTTTACACACACACACACACACACACACACACACACACACACACACACACAAGCTCGGGAAGGTATATGTACTGCATGGTGCGTCAGTGTGTGAACAGGCAGAAGGGGTGGTGGTGGTGGTGGTAGCGATGGTGGTGGAATCCTAATTATGAGTTAATGAATAATAATAAATAGTAGGAGGAGGCTTACATATCCCTGTCATGGATTGCCAACTATACTATACACGTTCAGGCAGTGTTTTACGGGTCCTTACTTCCAACAACATATTGTTTTGCTGGAGAAGTGACAGGTCAACACACGCGAAGGTGACCCCAGCTGCCTTATATTCAAGTTTTCTAAACGACGCAATGAATGTTGTCGCTGGTTGACAGTGAGGGTGAGGATGAACTTGTGCTAGTAGAAGGTAAAGGTGAAACTAAGTGTGTTAATTGAAGGTATGGGCGAGGATGAAGGTGAGTGTGATAAGTGATGGTGAGGATGATGGTAAGGGTGATGGTGAGCGTGATAAATGAGGGTGAAAGCGAGGTTGATGGCGTTGGTAAGGGTGATAAGTGTGTGTGAAGGTGAGGATGTTGAAGTGATAAATGAAACTGAGAGTGATGGTAATTGTGAGGGTGCAGGTGAACCACTGGCGGCGGGTTATACTGTATTTTTCCCCAACACACAACATATAAACTAATCTTGTGCAATTCAAACTGTCATAATTAGCTTCCTGTCCCCCGGTAGCATATTCCCGTAGCATATCCCGGTAGCATACATATGAAACCCAACCTAACCTACCCCATCCAAACCCAACCCAAACAAACCTAGCCTAACCTATCCAAATCTAAACCAGGTCGCGTGTCACGAATCAATTCGCGACATTTCCTTTTTGTGAGAAGCCACGAACTATTAGTGGAAAACTCACTGTGTATCGCTCAGTTAACCGTTTCTCTCTCCATTTCGGGGTATACTTTTCAAATAATTCGTCACCGTTTTCAAAAAGTGACCGATTTAATGCACGTCACTAAGTGCGCTACTGAGCGATACAATTATTTCTTTATCGTTTGCCTCTGCTTCCCTCAACCGTTAGCCACGCCTTGCGTCCTGCCCATTCAATGTATTTGAATTCAGTCTTGTGTTTGCTGTGGCGGAGAAAGGTTCTGTGCTCAGAAGTGGAGAGGTCAGCTAGCACCCCAAGCTCCACTAGACAGTTAATCCAGTCCTCCCACCTTAGTGGTGATACATAGCATTCATCGACTGGTATTTCTTTTGTGTATTTTGTAGTTTTAAGAGCTTAGTTAAGGTGTTTTTCCCTAGGCGTAAGTATTTAGCTTCTGTGTGAGTGAGCGAGTGCGTCTCATTTAATTTGATTTGAAATGTAACGTTAAATTTATTTTTTGTAATTAATAAATTTAACAGTTCCTTTCTCGAGCTTAATGTAGAGTAAAAATCTTGTTTCATTTCTCCATAATTAAGCTTATTTTCCATATAGCTCCTAGCTTGCATAAACGTTTGCTTTCATAACTGGTACTTAGACCAGTCTTGTTGTATTAACGTAAAATCCGTTGTGCCATAGGAGTTAAGCATCAGCAAGAACCTGATGTTATTATTATTAGTATTAGTTATTTATTGTCAGGGGTGATGTAACTTTCTCCAGAGGCTAACAGTACAGTAATTCAGCAATTGTGAGTAATTAGTCTCTGCTGTGTACTGTTGAGAAAGTTTATAAATTCTCGTTCTTGAGAATCTTAGCAAGTAAGCGTAAAGTAATCGTTGCTTGATGTAGCAAGACAATCATTGTCTTTGCTCTTCAATATTATTGAATATTATTATCAAATTAAATAATATTTAAGCAATTATATCAAAATTACCGTGATAATTTAAAAACCCCGTGACAATTGGCGACCTCGCCAGGATATTAACTCCTAGCTCTAAAGCTATTCACGAGATAGTGCTCACTCATTCATATTTAGGTATTTATCATTAAAGTTTATAGGCACAAGCTTACTGGTGTTTACCCTTAATTTAGCAAGTGAATTTTGCTTTATTAATCAATAGAGTACTTAACTTTAGTTTATTCTTGGTAACGCCAGACGATTTTATTCGCTCCTGGGAAGTCGCCGTACCATTCTGTTTATTATTGAGTCTTCCCAGTCATTTACATTTTTGATTTATTCTTTGCCAGTTAACTAGATAAGACTGGTCACCACTAGCTTGTGTCTGTACTCTTTACTTTTGTTTATTAGTATTCGTCGCTAAGCAGTCAGTACTCAATTTCGGTTTCTTAGTAAATTGAGCTAGCATCATGGCAGCCAGTGCTTATGTACAGGAAGCCAAAGATATTGGTCTCACAGACCCAGAGAAAATACAGAGTTACGTTCTCTCACGGTTCAATTACGAGCAAGAACGTGAGAAAGATGCTCGTGAAGAGCGTAGGATTCAGCGCGAGTACGAGCGAGAGCAGGTGCGCGAATGCGAGCGAGAACAGCGCGAATACGAGCGAGAACAGCGTGAGGAACGTGAAAGAAGGCGTGCTTATGAACAAGAGCAGCGTGAGAAAGAGCGCGAATACGAGCAAAAACAACGCGAGCTCGAGTTAGAAAAAGAGCGAGAACAGCGCGAATACGAGCGTGAACAACGCGAGCGAGAACGAGAACATGAACGTGCCGAACGTGAGGCACGAGAAAAACATGAACTTGAAATGATGAAGCTCAAGCGAGATTCCTTGGCTTCAGACACGTCTGGTGCAGTTGGTCCAAAGCTCCACGAGCGTTCCCCTGCACATGTCCTGGCGACCCCACGCATCAAGCTTCCTTCATACAAGGAAAGCGAGCGAATCGAGCCGTACATAGCTCGTTTTGAGGACATGGCAGACTTATATCAACTGGATGAGGCAGCTAAGCGGCTTCAGTTTCTTAGCCTATTTGAGGGCCCTGCCCTCGATATTCTCCACAGAATTCGTGGAGACAATCTCACATATGAGATGATGAAAGCTGCACTCATTAAGGCGTATGGTCTCACAGTAGACGACGCCAAAGTTCAGTTCATGCGAGCTCGTCTCCAAGACAAGGAGACAGCTGTTCAGTTCCTTGATCGTCTCACAGCTTACTTAAATGAGTGGATGGAGAAAGATGAAACTCCTTCCACGCGTGAGGGGATAATTGACCTTATGCTGCGTACACAGCTAGAGAGGTCGTGGCCTGCTGAGCTCATAGCACAGCTTAAGATCTGCCAGGTGAAAGATGCCAGCCAAATGGTAGAGAAGGCTGACGCATTCTTTACTGCATACGGGTATCAAGCTCGTAAGCAAAACACCTGGAGCAGAAAAGATACTGCCTTTAAGTCTGGGAAGCCGTCTCAGACTGAATCCCAGCACCAAGGCCGTTCTCAGAGTAATGGTCAAGGTCCAAGCAAACCACAGAAGGACCAGGGGCAAAACACTCAGAAATCTGAGTGGAAGCGGTACAACAAGCACCCCAACCAGCAGCAGTTTCCCAAGCATCAGCAGCAATACAAGGACAAGCCACGTAACCCTCAGTCAGGTCAATTAGTGTATCGGAGGCAGGAGGCAAATGCAGCCTTTATTCCACAAGCACCCGGTGGTGCCATCTCTACCAGTACAGGTACTTCCCAACACTTTACAAGTCCCCCTCCGACCATGAACTCTCCTCAGACACCTAGTTCCCAGGGCACAATGTTTGCCACATCAATTCAGCAGCCTCATGAGTGGCTAGCTGCTTCCTCCACAGGCCCTCCCACAGGTGACAGTACCTTCCTTGTTCAGCCAGGGTTTGTGGGAGACATTCCTGTGAAGGTCCTGAGAGACAATGGTTCCTCAGGTTGCTCTGTTAAGCAGAGTTTAGTTCGGCCTGAGCAGTATACAGGTCGACAGATCCATGCAAAGCTTATTGATGGATCAGTGAGATTGTTCCCTGAGGCATGTATCCAGGTGGCATCTCCATTTTATACTGGTACGACACTTGCAGTTGTCATGCCAGAGCCTCTATTTGACTTAATAGTAGGCAATATTCAAGGAGTCAAGGATAGTTGCTCCGATGATGGCGCTACTCAGACTTCGGCTGCTGCGGTGACACGAGCCATGACTGAGGCTCCAGACTGTGTCACCCCAGTGATCATTGAATCGCCGCAAGATCTGATGTGCAGTCAACTTGTTGTACAAGAACAACATTCTGACCCGACACTTGCTGCCGTGCGGAATAAACAAAAGGGTCGAGTGATTAAGTATTCACGGGAGAGTCGAGCCAAGTTCCTTCGCAAACAAGGACGGCTCTACCGTGAGTCACGAACACCCGAGGCGAGGTTCGACTGCAGTTTGTCGTTCCCGCCAAGTACCGCCTAGCAGTGTTACAATGGGGTCATTGTTCAGCCTCAGGAGGTCACATGGGCAAAAGGAAGACCCAGGGCCGTATCCGAGCTGACTTTTTCTGGCCAGGGATGGGACGGGACATAGATAGTTTTGTCCGTTCCTGCAGTGTGTGCCAAAGTATCACCACTGATCAGGGACATGCCCTTCCTGTGCCGTTCATAACCACTCCTGTAATCTCTGAGTCAGTTGAGAGACAGGGTAGTGGTGAAGTGGGTGCAGACCAGATGTCTCGCCCATTGGCCCCACAGGACACAGCATGTCCAGGGCCTGTACATACATATTATGTACCGTAGGTTATGGGGGAAGTTGAGAGGCGACTCGAGGCTATGGAAGACCCGAGTTTGCACAAGGATTCTCAGCTCCCCGATACTAATAGAAGTACTGTAGGTTAAGGGGGAAGTTCGAGAGAGAACTCCGCAGTGGCGACTTGAGGCTATGGAAGACCCAAGTTTGCACAAGGATTCTCAGCTTCCCGGTACTAATATAAGTATGGTATTGTAGGTTAAGGGGGAAGTTCGAGAGAGAACTCCGCAGAGGCGACTTGAGGCTATGGAAGACCCAAGTTTGCACAAGGATTCTCAGCTTCCCGGTACTAATATAAGTATTGTATTGTAGGTTAAGGGGGAAGTGAGAACTCTACAGAGGCGACTTGAGGCTATGGAAGACCCAAGTTTGCACAAGGATTCTCAGCTCCCCGATATTAATATAAGAACTGTAGGTTAAGGCACAGGTTGAGGACCCGTGTGCAGTTTGAGGCTATGGAAGACCCAAGTTTGCACAGGGATTCTCGACTTGCCGACCATAATCGTGGGCTAAAATTAATGGCGACCTCGAGCGTACTTTTCATAGCATGTACTGACTGCTAGCCAGAGAGAGTAATTGTAACATAATAAGAATTTTGTCTCATTGACACTTTTGATGCTCCACCTTAATTGGTTTTGCAGGTTCAGCAATGGGTGTAGCAGTTTTGCTGTGCGGGCCAGCTGATCGTCTGCCGCACGCTGCCGCCTCTTCTCCTCTGCCTTCGTCGTCGCCATATTATTTACTGTGTCATTTTACACGTAGGTACAGTTACACTACAACTGTCACACCTACACCGTGTATTACATACACCACGCTACACAACAATTAGTTGTCAGTGTAAATGTAGCGAATTTTCGCTCAGTTTGACCTGAGTACAGGATTTTCACCGTCGTCACGGAGTTTTTCCCTCAAGCTTGCTTCTATTAACGTAAATACGAGGTTTTTTCGCTCACTGACGACTGCGACTTTCTCCTGTAGCAGGATAGCACACACACCACAGTGTGAATCTTGTGTGACTGAGTTAGGATTTATATGTATGTATATTGAAATCTTTCTTCTGAAGGAAGAAAGATTTAATTTTCATGGGGGCGTAATGTCACGAATCAATTGCGACATTTCCTTTTTGTGAGAAGCCACGAACTATTAGTGGAAAACTCACTGTGTATCGCTCAGTTAACCGTTTCTCTCTCCATTTCAGGGTATACTTTTCAAATAATTCGTCACCGTTTTCAAAAAGTGACAGATTTAATGCAAGTAACTAAGAGAGCTAATGAGAGATCCAATTATTTCTTTATCGTTTTGCCTCTGCTTCCCTCAACCGTTAGCCACGCCTTGCACGT